>NC_053027.1:99050739-99350739 GCF_003073215.2 Triticum urartu | reverse complement strand
CTTGCCTGTGTTACAAGGCGTGAAGTTGAGTCAGAATCAATGCCCGACCACTGCAGAAGATAGAGAGAAAATGGAAGTCACTCCCTATGCTTCAACATAGATTCTATCATGTATGCAATGCTGTGTACCAGACTTGATGTGTGTCGTGCTATTAGTTTAGCAGGGAGGTACCAAAGTAATCCAGGAGTGGATCACTGGACAGTGGTCAAGAACATCCTGATATACCTGAAAAGGACTAAGGACATGTTTCTCGTTTATGGAGGTGACAAAGAGCTCGTCGTAAATGGTTGTGTCGATGCAAGCTTTGACAGTGATCCGGATGACTCTAAGTCACAAACCGGATATGTATTTATATTGAATGGAGGAGCTGTAAGTTGGTGCAGTTCCAAGTAGAGTGTTGTGCCGGGATCTACATGTGAAGCGGAGTACATAGCTGCTTCGGAAGAAGTAAATGAAGGAGTATGGATGAAGGAGTTCATATCCGATCTAGGTGTCATACCTAGTGCATCGGGTCCAATGAAAATCTTTTGTGACAACACTGGTGCAATTACCTTGGCAAAGGAATCCATATTTCACAAGAGAGCCAAGCACATCAAGAGACACTTCAATTCCATCTGTGATCAAGTCAAGGAGGGAGATATAGAGATTTGCGAGATACATACAGATCTGAATTATGCAGACCCGTTGACTAAGCCTCTCTCACGAGCAAAACATGATCAACACCAAGACTCCATGGGTGTTAGAATCATTACTGTGTAATCTAGATTATTGACTCTAGTGCAAGTGGGAGACTAAAGGAAATATGCCCTAGAGGCAATAATAAAGTTGTTCTTTATATTTCCTTATATCATGATAAATGTTTATTATTCATGCTAGAATTGTATTAACCGGAAACTTAGTACATGTGTGAATACATAGACAAACAGAGTGTCCCTAGTATGCCTCTTCTAGACTAGCTCGTTAATCAAAGATGGTTAGGTTTCCTAGCCATAGACATGTGTTGTCATTTGATGAACGGGATCACATCATTATAGAATGATGTGATGGACAAGACCCATCTGTTAGCTTAGCATATGATCGTTTAGTTTATTGATATTGCTTTCTTCATGACTTATACATGTTCCTATGACTATGAGATTATGCAAATCCCGAATACCGGAGGAACACTTAGTGTGCTATCAAATGTCACAACGTAACTGGGTGATTATAAAGATGCTCTATAGGTGTCTTTGATGGTGTTTGTTGAGTTGGCATAGATCGAGATTAGGATTTGTCACTCCGATTGTTGGAGAGGTATCTCTGGGCCCTCTCGGTAATGCACATCACTATAAGCCTTGCAAGCAATGTGACTAATGAGTTAGTTGTGGGATGATGCACTACGGAACAAATAAAGAGACTTGCCGGTAATGAGATTGAACTAGGTATGATGATACCGACGATCGAATTCCGGCCAAGTAACATACCGATGACAAAGGGAACAACGTATGTTGTTGTGCGATTTGACCGATAAAGATCTTCATAGAATATGTAGGAACCAATATGAGCATCCAGGTTCCGTTGTTGGTTATTGACCAGAGAAGTGTCTCGGTCATGTCTACATAGCTCACGAACCTGTAGGGTCCGCACGCTTAAACGTTCCATGACGATTGGTATTATGGGTTTGTGTAATTTGATGTACCGAAGGTTGTTCGGAGTCCCGGATGAGATCACGGCCATGACGAGGAGTCTTGAAATGGTCAAGACATAAAGATTGATATATTGGACCATGTTGTTCGGACACCAGAATTGTTCCGGAGAGTTTCGGATAAAACCAGAGTGTTGGAGGGTTACCGGACCCCCCCCCCTGGGAAGTTAATGGGCCACCATGGGCCTTAGAGGAGAGAGGGCCGGCCAGGATGTGGCACTCGCCCCCCCCCCATTCTGAATTGGACAAGGGGTGGGGGCGGCGCCCCCTCCTTCCTTCTCTCCCCTTCCTCCTTCCTTCCCTTCCTCGTTGGACTAGGAAAGGGGGGATTCCCCCCCTTTGGGCGCGTCCCATGTGGCCGGCCGGCCCCCTCCTCCCCTCCTTTATATACGGGAGAGAGGGCACCCCATAGACACACAAGTTGATTTCTTAGCCGTGTGTGGTGCCCCCCTCCATAGTTTTTCACCTCGGTCATATTGTCGTAGTGCTTAGGCAAAGCCGTGCGTCGGTAACTTCATCATCGCCGTCACCAAGCCGTCGTGCTGAGGAAACTCTCCCTCGGCCTCAGCTGGATCTAGAATTCGAGGGACGTCACCGAGCTGAACGTGTGCAGATCGCGGAGGTGTCGTGCGTTCAGTACTTGATCGATTGGATCGCGAAGATGTTCGACTACATCAACCGCGTTACTAAACGCTTCCGCTTTCGGTCTACGAGGGTACGTGGACACACTCTCCCCGCTCATTGCTATGCTTCTCCTAGATAGATCTTGCGTGGTCGTAGGAAACTGTTGAAATACTACGTTCCCCAACACAAGTTTCACATTCAACATCTATAACTTTTTGAAATTATCATCATAGAGGTACATAGACATACGAATCTCATCTGAAAAACTGCTAAAGCGGAAGGCAAATATTGAGCCTTCATTGATGTTGAAGGTCTTTGCAACTTTAGGTTAGTGCGAGTGTATGATTGACCATCCATCCTTCGTCCTCTTCGGGAATACTTCAATATTGTATTGTGGGTGTTGTATGAATACCTTCGTCGCCTCCTAACCATACTGGTGGTTTGAGAGGTAATCATCAGTGAACTGCTTTGAAAAGGTCTGAAAACAAGGATATGCATAATATCTTCTCAAGATTTGAAATAGCACAAAGGAATGAAAAAGACAAGGTATAATAGTTAGTACCATCCTGTAGTGAACTGGTGTCTTCTTCATTGTGCAGACAAGATCTTGTTGTTTTTTGTCGCTAATTTTTTTATCCTAACAATCTTTCTGAGTTTCTTGACTTGATTGATATTCATGGACAACTCATTTCCCCATATGCAAAAAGGGTCAAACAGTGGGTCAAAACCTCTAACAGCAGGACCTACATGTGCAAGACCAAATTGTTAAAACCTAAATATTAGAATGGTTCGTGCAATTGCACAATAATGTGCTATTAGACAAAGGACCATGGATGTGCAAACCTTGATTGTAAACCTCAGTGCTTCCCATTGTTTCCATGCAACACATATAAGGTAGTTAGTGATCAGGTTAAGTGAGGGTTGGCATGTTATCGGTAAAATATGTTGATGAAAAATAAACACATTGCAGATTCACCAAACTGATTCGAGCCACATGGAAAATCCATTTATCCAAACCAAGCATGACTAAGAACTATGAAATATAGCAATTGTATATGTTTGTCATGTATTAAGTGCAGCCAAATTCAATTTATTCCTCACAAGCATAACAACACTAAATTGTACTCGCAACAATTGGACATCGCAATGCAGAATTGAACTAAGTAGTTATCTAAACACCGCAACAAATGAACCAAATATCGATGATCATTGGCTCCTTGTACATGGAAGAGAGCGAGGCCTCCACATCGTGGGTGCTCTCCTCATCGTGGTGAGTTGCGTGAGCCGCTCCACGCACCAACCTGCTGGCTCTCGAGTTGAGATAAGCATGTGCATGCTGAGAAAACACATCATAGTCTTCGTCGAAGGCACCGATGGTGGCCTCAAGAAAATGCCACTAACTGTCGTTTAAAACAGCCAACAACGTCGCGGTGTCGGCGCGTGAGGCGTCGAGTGTGGCCTCGACGGCGAGGTGCTCCTCCAAGATCTGGGGGTTGGCACAAATGGCAGCCATCGCGACCTCATCCGCGCATGCGGCCGCGATTTGCTTCTCCGCCGCCAATTGCTCCTTGAGCTCCCGGCTATACTTCTGCACCATGGCTTAGGGTGGCACTTATTTGGGGTAGGGGTTAGTGATTTGGGTGGAAGGTGTCGCATTGGCGGTTGGGGCATGTGGCATGTAGAAGGAAGAGGAGGATGGGGGTCGGGTGTGGATTACCGTCCATCCTTTGTCCTCTTCAGGGGCCTCTTCAGGAAGATTTCAATATTGAACCATGGGTGTTGTATGAATACCTTCCTCGCCTCCTCGCCATATAGGTGGTTTGAGAGGTAATCATAAGTGAACTGCTTTGGAAAGGCCTGAAAACAAGGATATGCATAAATATCTTCTCTAGATTTGAAATGGCGCAAAGGAATAGAAAGACAATGTATAACAGTTAATTAGTACCATCCTGTAGTGAAGTGATGTCTTCTTCATTGTGTAGACAAATATCTTGTTGTTTTTTGCCGCTAATTTCTTTATCCTAACAATCTTTTCGAGTTTCTTGACTTGACTGATATTCATGGACAACTCATTTCCCCATATGCAAAAAGGGTCGAACAGTGGGTCAAAACCTCTAACAGCAGGACTTACATGTGCAAGACCAAATTGTTAAAAACCTAAATATTAGAATGGTTCCGGCAATTGCATAATAATGTGCTATTAGACAAAGGACCATGCATGTGCAAACCTTGATTGTAAACCTCGGTGCTTCCCAATGTTTCCCTGCAACACATATAAGGTAGTTAGTGATCAGGTTAAGTGAGGGCTGGCATGCTATGACTAGAATATGTTGCTGAAAAATAAACATATTGCAGATTCATCAGATTAATTCGAGCCACGTGGAAAACCCATTTATCCAAACCAAGCATGATTAAGGACTAGGAAATATAACAATTGTATATGTTTCTCATGTATTAAGTGCAGCCAAATTTAATTTATTCCTCACATGCATAACAATATAAAATTCTAACCCACAACAATTGGACATTGCAATGCAGAATTGAACCAAGCAGTTAACTAAACACCACAACAAATGAACCAAACATTAACTGATCACCAAATTGCACAATATAACATACTCCTAATAGAAGATTAGACAGTTAATCAAACCAAGCATGCTTAACAACTTGGAAATATAGCAATTGTATATGTTTCTCATGTATTTATTACGACCAAATTCGATTTATTTCTCACATGGTATATAATTACAAAATGCACCTACAACAATTGAACATCACATTGCAGACTTGAACCAAACAGTTAACTAAACACCACAAAAAATGAACCAAACATTAACTGAGCACCACATTGCACAATATATAACATACTAGAAGATCAGACAGTTAACCAAACCAAGCATGCTTGACAACTTAGAAATATAGCAATTGTATTTGTTTCTCATGTATTTTTTTACAGATAAATTTGATTTATTTCTTACATGGAAGACAATACAAAATTGCACCCTAAAGAATTGAACATCACATTGCAGAATTGAACCAAACAGTTAACTAAACACGATAACAAATTAACCAAACAGTTAATAAGTGAGGACCACATTGCACGACATATAGAACGTATACACTAGAGGCACAAAATGCATGATAAATGTACATAGGACAATTCACTAGAATTTGTTAAGGAAAGGTAGGAGCAACACATGCAACAGGTAAACCCAGCATACTTAACCAGCGTAGCTAGCTAACTGAACATAGGTCCTTATAGTGAGCTAATAAGACAAACTACTCCTCATCGCCGGAGATATCGATCATGATTGGCTCCTTGGACATGAAAGAGAGCGAGGCACCAACCTGTTGGCTCTCGAGTTGAGGTAAGAACGGGTACACAGAGAAAACACCTCGTAGTCTTCATCGAAGGCACCGACGGTGGCCTCGAGAAAATGCCATGAACTATCATTTAAAGCACCCAACCGCATCGCAGCGTCGGCGCACGAGGCATCGACGGTGGCCTCGACGGCGAGGTGCTCCTCCAAGATCTAGGGGTCGGCACGAATGGCAGCCATCGTGACCTCATCCATGCGTGCGGCCGCGATATGCTTCTCTGCTGCCAAATGCTCCTTGAGCTCCTGGCTATACTGCGTGCAACATGGCTTAGGACATCACTTATTTGGGGGAGGGGTCGCTTATTTGGGTGGAAGGTGTCGCGCGGTGGTCGGGGCATGTGGGATGTGGAAGGAGGAGGAGGATGGGGGTTGGGTGTGGATTACCTGCCTAGATCGACAAGGCCGAGCAGTGTGAAGGAGGGTCGTCGGCGAGGAGGCGGCTGCAAGCAAGGAGTGAAGGTTTGCACTGATAAAGGAAGGTGGAAACAGGGGAAATGTGGCTTTGGTAAGGGGGAGGGGCGGGGAGGTAGATATTTCCATGGAAGCCAAAAAAATTGGCTCGGTGCAGCGAAAAAATTGGCGCGCAAATTGTCATCAAACATGGTCCCTTATTCAGCGCTGTGTATGATATGTGAGCATCACAAATGATTCATATATATTACCCCTTGTGTGATGAGTTTGAACGTGCAAATTTTGATCCGAATTTCCCTAGTTACGGTGGTCATCCACTTCATTGAATAACTTGGGTACACAAAGGAGCCTACAACACACCCACACTTCTAAATCGAGCAAGTTCAGCAATTAAAAGAGCTAGCTGACCTAAACATTACTCTAACAAATTAAATACCGAAGCTCTAAATTAAACAAAGTGTACTACTCTGGTTGGTGCTCGTCGATCTTCGAAGCCTCCTCCATGTCCAGCTCGCGCCCAGTGTTCTCCTGGGGAAGGGGCTCCATGGCATCCATCGCACCATACTCGGCAAACATCTCGTCATCCGCCTCGGCCATCTCTTTGGAAAAGGCCTCCACGAGCTGGGCCTGGGCAGTCGCGGTCTGGGCTTGGATGGGCTCCGTCGTGTCAAGGTATGCCGCGAAAGAATGGACGACTGCTCGAACGCTCTCGGCGATTGCCAACTCTTCGATCGTGGGTTGCCGACCGTTATCGGAGAAGCTTTGTTTGATTTGTGTGGTGACCGCCATGAGCTAGGTGTGGGCGGCCTCCATCAGGGCTAAGGCCGCCGCTGAGGAGTGGACAACTGCTGTGCCGCCCTCACAGTTGCTATCCCTGACCAAGATGTTGTTGCCACCACCTGAGCAGCAGCAACAGTCGTTTGGGCTGCCTTGACCGCCCGGTCGTAGATTGCGGCCACGCTCACGCAGCTTGCTAGCCTGCGCATGGCGGCTGCGGCTGCGCTCTCGCCGGAGTGGGCCACCGAAGTTGCTCTCATGACGCGGGTCCACGTCCCCATCTTTTCATTGACGATGATTGAACAGTGAAATGATATTTGGTGGGCGAGCTAGTGTCCTCCGTGTGCTTGACGCGCCGACTGTGGACTGTAGTCGACGCACCTTCTCGTGTAAGCCATATACGCACTACTCCGACGGTACTCCAAGATATTTTGTACTACATCTCACATGGTTGGTGATAATAAACTGTGTGCGATCTACTTGATTTTTCGTCTTGATTTGACATACATAATTGGGTCACAGTGGCAAAGGAGGGTCTTTGAATTGCTAGAACTTTTATCTGCAGTGAACATGCAACTATAGGGGTTTCGTAAAAAAATATTGGAATTTTTCGGGGTTCGTTTGTACATTTGTATACATTAACTGAGTTTTCTATGCATTTATGTCCATAATTCAAATTTGAACTACAGCACATGCTCCAGTGCATAAAAATGGGTTGAAAATCAAATGTGTGTCCTTGTTGCATGCTTAGGTCCCATGCAAGAAATGGGAATGAATGTCAAACACCTCGGCACCGTCGCTTGGTCGCAAACATTGAGATACATGGTTTTAAAATTCTAGTAAATCCAAAACTCGTCTGAAATTCATGGAACTTGGCATGCTATCATGGAACCGTATCAACATGTTGTGGTAAAAAATTGAGAAAATTCCTTATTTGACACTGTCTTAAAATCTGGTTCCTTATTTGACACTGGAAAAGTTTTTCTTCCCTATTTGACACTAGTACTAAATTTTATTCCCTATACGACACTTCCATCCATTTTGAGCCTAAATGACACCTGAAAAGACGATTTTGCCCTTCATGTGGTATGTGTGTGCGCGTGCGTGCGTGCTGTTGCGTGTGTGGGTGCACGCGCACATGTGTGTTGCTGCTGCATGTGTGTGTGCATGTGTGCTGCTGCGTGTGTGTTCGCTGCTGCGTGTGTACGTGCGTGTGTGTGTGTGCTGTTGCGTGCCTATGTGCTGCCTGCGTGTGTGATGCTGCTGCGTGTGTACGTGTGCGCGCGTGTGTGTGTGCGGTTGTGTGCCTATGTGCTGCCTGCGTGTGTGCTGCTGCTGCTGCTGCGTGTGTGTGTATGTGTGTGTGCTGCGTGAACTGTGTGTTGCTGCGTGTGTGTGCGCGTGCATGTGTGTTGCTGCGTGTGTGTGTGTGTGCACGCGCGTGCGTGTTGTTGCGTGTGTGTGCGCGTGCGTTGTGTGTTCGTGCATGTGTATGTGTTGCTGCGTGTGTGCTCTTGCCCTCGCACTGATGTTACGTGTGCGCGCTATTGCCCCCCACACACATACCACATGAGGGGCAAAAGAGTCTTTTCAGGTGTCATTTAGGCTCAAAATGGACAAAAATGTCATATAGGAAATAAATTTTAGAACTTGTGTCAAATAGGGAAGAAAAACTTTTCCAGTGTCAAATAAGGAAGCAGATTTTAAGATAGTGTCAAATAAGGAGTTTTCTCTAAAAAATTGTCCTATTTGAGGTAGATTTGGGTATAAGCTTCTCACAAATCAGAGCTTCTCAGAACAAGTCTCATGGTTCCGGTAGGGAACGTGTCACCTTTGTGGATGAAACGATATTCGTTGCCTGTTCTTGGTTTCAATTTTTTTCTAGTGTCAACATAGAACAACAGGAGTGTTCAGTTAAATTTGAAAATTTTCGGGGTTCGTTTGGACATTTTTATACATTAACTGCATTTTCTAGGCATTTATGTGCATAATTAAAATTTGAAGTACAAGCACATGCTCCAGTGCATAAAAATGGGTTGAAAAATCAAATGTGTGTCTGTGGTTGCATGCTTAGGTCCCATGCAAGAAATGGGAATGAATGTCAAACACCTCGGCATCGTCGCTTGGCCGCAAACATTGAGATACATAGTTTTAAAATTCTAGTAAATCCAAAACTCGTCTGAAATTCATGAAACTTGGCATGCTATAATGGAACGACATCAATATTCTATAGTCAAAAAATTGTCCCATTTGGGGTAGGTTTGGGTATCAGCTTCTCCCAAAGAAGAGCTTCTCACAACAAGCGTCATGGTTCTAGTAGGAAACGTGTCACCTTTATGGACGGAACGATATTCATTGCCTCTTCTTGTTTTCAAATTTTTTTCTATTGTGAACATAGAACAACATGAGTGTTGTCTTAAATTTTGGAATTTTTTGGGGTTTGTTTGGACATTTTTATGCATTAACTGAGTTTTCTATGCATTTATGTGCATAATTCAAATTTGAACTACAGGCACATGCTCCAGTGCATATAAATGGGTTGAAAAATCAAATGTGTGTCCTTGGTTTGATGCTTAGGTCCCATGCAAGAAATGGGAATGAATGTCAAATACCTCAGCACCGTCGCTTGGCCGCAAACATTGAGATACATGGTTTCAAAATTCTAGTAATCCAAAACTCGTCTGAATTTCATGAAACTTGGCATGCTATCATGGAATGGCACCCAGCATGTTGTGGTATTTTTTGTGTCCAATTTGAGAGAAGGCGCACTCGAATCAACAACCAACAAAAGCATTTTGAAACAAATAGCTGCCACATTATCATCTCAAACGTTTGTATAATATAAATCATGGATGTTCTGTTAACCATTCACGTGACGTCACGCGTCACACTTTGATGTCTCAGAGGTGTCGTGTGGACAGCTGCTTGAGTAGACGGGAGGCGTGCGAGCGCAGTCCGCTGCGCAGGCTGACCGGGAGGCGTACAAGCTGTCCTCCAATGCGCAGGCTCACCGGGAAGCGTGCGAGATGTACGCAGTGCGGGCTCACTTGGAAATTAGCCCTTTGACTTCCATGGCTGCACGCCTTGCTCGCATCCTCTTCATTAATGGCACCCGAGCCGATGTTTAATACGGGCGGCCTTACTGTTGATACGTCCATTTTGCATCATGTTTACCTACTGTTATTTATGGTTTTTTTAATGTATAATAATGCTTTTTGCAGTATTTCTAATGTCTTTTCTCTCATAATATGCAAGATACACACAAATAGGGAGAATACCGGCAGTTGGAATTCTGGACCTGAAAAAGCTACGTCACGCTATCTATTCTGCACAACTCCAAATGAGCTGAAACTTTACAGGGAATTTTTTATGGAATATATAAGAAATATTAGAGCCAATAAGTACCATACGGGGCCCACCAGGTGGGCACGACCCACCTGGGCGCGCTAGGGAGCCCAAGCGCGCCCTGGTGGGCTGTGCCCTCGTCGGCCCGCCTCTGGTACCCCTCTTTTGGTATATAAGTCATTTTGACCTAAAAATAAGGAGAGGACTTTCGGGACAAAGCGCCGCAGTTTCGAGGCAGAACTTGGGCAGGAGCACTTTTGCCCTCCAATGGAGCGATTCCGCTGGGGGAACTTCTGTCCCAGAGGGGGAAATCATCATCATCATCATCACCAACAACTCTCCCATCTTGGGGAGGGCAATATCCATCAACATCTTCAACAACACCATCTCCTCTCAAACCCTAGCTCATCTCTTGTGTTCAATTTTTGTACCGGAACTATCTAGTGAGGCGTGAGGCATAGATACCTCCAAAGATAGGACCCCTTGAACGGTTTAAACTCGACCGTCGAGAAACCATGGCGCCCAAACTAAAAGTTTTATCACGAAGTAAAGCATGGCGCAAAATAGAGAGGTCAGGGCACTAAGGCCTCCACTCTCTCCACGACCAATTAAACATCTCCCAACAAATAATGAGTAATAGCGTAAAATAGGAAAATGCAAACCAGCCACTCTCGCCTCCGACACTCCTCTCCTTTCCCCTATGGTAACTTCCTCAATAAAATCTTCCACATCTCTAGGACGTGGTTCGTTGACGCTGCCCTCATAAGGTAATTTGCAAACCTCACAAAAGACATAATGCGTCATCTCCTTATGCTCATCATATAAATAAAACTCTACCGTGGGTGGTGATTTCCTAGCATGAAAGTAAAAATTTTGCACAAAGGTATTAGTGAGTAGGAGGTATTGATCACACTTATCATGGAGGAAGTCGGTGATACCTGCGTTCTTAGCCAAATAATAGAAATCCTCATAAATTCCGGCCGGCTCCAAGAATGCATCACTTGGCCATTCACACGACCGAACCTCTGCGGTGCGAGGAAGGTTGGACTTGGGCTTCTCTTGGTGGTTCAAGGTCTGGCTCACGTATCGCGAGCCTTGGGGCTTGCTTCCTTGAGGAACCACCTTGGTATATTTTCCTAAACATTTTTCTTCCTCTGAAAAATTTCTAAAATTTGTAGTAACTCAAAATAAAAGTGAACCAAACTCAACCAGATTGATAGCAACTACTCCTACAAGTGTCTAGAGGCTATATCATGCATCAAAACTACTTTGGACCATATAAATTTGACATGCAAGGTCAAGAACAAGGTCACCACAGCAGCAAAAATTTGCAATAAATAAAGCACTAGAACAAAAAGTAATTAGACCATTGGAGGAGTCACATATTGAAGAACAATCCCCCTAAGCAGTTTTGCAAATGGAGCGTTGCACAAGGAGATCGAAAATGGCAACATGATGAGCTAGAACATGGGTTTGAGCAACGGGATGATTGTTTCTAGAGGAAGACGAAATGGATGGGTGCTGGAATAACCAAGGGGGACCCACATGGGATCCACAAGGCAAGAGGGCGCCCAGGGGGTAGGGCGCGCCCTACACCCTTGTGGTCCACTGGTGCAGCCCCCTCGTGTGTTCTCGGTGCAAAAAATTCTTATAAATTCTATAAAAAATCATACTAAAATTTCAGGGCATTTGGAGAACTTTTATTTTCGGGACATTTTTCTATTGCATGGATAATTCAGAAAACAGACGGATAATACTATTTTTGCTTTATTTAATCCAAATAACAGAAAGTAAAAGGTGGGTACAAAAAGATGTGATTTCTAAATTCATCCATCTCATGCTCATCAAAAGGAATCCATTAACAAGGTTGATCAAGTCTTATTAACAAACTTCTTTCGAATAACATGAAACCGGAGAATTTTTCGAATAACACTAGGTTACCTCAACGGGGATATGCATGTCCCCAATAATAAGAATATCATATTTCTTTTTGACAGTAGGGAGAGGGAATTCAAAACCTCCAATATTAATAGTTGAATTTTTTTTCCAGTATAATTGATACTATGAACTTGAGGTAGTTTCTTCGGAAAGTGTACCATATGCTAATTACCATTAACATGAAAAGTGACATTACCTTTGTTGCAATCAATAAAAGCCCCTGCAGTATTCAAAAAGGGTCTTCCAAGGATGATCGACATACTGTCATCCTCTGGAATATGAAGAATAACAAAGTCCGTTAAGATAGTAACATTTGCAACCACAACAGGTACATCCTCACAAATACCGATGGGTATAGCAGTTGATTTATCAGCCATTTGCAAAGAGATTTCAGTAGGTTTCAACTTATTCGATTCAAGTCTATGATATAAAGAGAAAGGCATAACACTAACACCGGCTCCAAGATAACATAAAGCAGTTTTAACATAGTTTCTTTTAATGGAGCATGGTATAGTTGGTATTCCTGGATCTCCTAGTTTCTTTGGTATTCCACCCTTAAAAGTATAATTAGCAAGCATGGTGGAAATTTCAGCCTCCGGTATCTTTCTTTTATTTGTAACAATATCTTTCATATACTTAGCATACAGAGACATTTTCAAAATATCAGTCAAACGCATACGCAAAAAGATAGGTCTAAGCATTTCTACAAAGCGCTCAAAATCTTCATCATCCTTTTTCGTGGATGATTTAGGAGGAAAGGGCATGGGTTTATGAACCCATGGCTCTCTTTCTCTACCATGTTTTCTAGCAATGAAGTCTCTCTTATCATAATGTTGATTCTTTGATTGTGGGTTATCAAGATCAACAACAGGTTCTACCTCCACATCATTATCATTACTAGGTTGAGCATCAACATGAAAATCATCATTAACATTAGCACTAGGTTCATGTTCATCACCAGATTGTGTCTCAGCATCAGAAATAGAAATATCATTGGGATTCTTAGGTATGTCAATAACAGGTTCACTAGAAGCATGCAAAGTCCTATCAGTTTTCCTTTACCTTTTATTACTAAGAGTAGGTGCATCAGCATTAATTCTCTGAGAATTTTGCTCAAGTGTTTTAGGATGACCCTCGGGATACAAAGGTTCCTGGGTCATTTTACCACCTCTAGTCATAACCCTAACATCATTATCGTTGTTCTTACTATTCAACTCATTGAGCAAATCATCATGTGCCTTAAGTACTTGTTCTACTTGAGTTTTAACCATGGAAGCATGCGTACTAATAATCTTAAGATCACTAACAGTTCTACTCATATAATCACCTAAGCTGTCGAGCATGTAAGCATTATGTTTCAATTGTCTAATAACATAAGCATTGAAGTTTTCTTGTTTAACAATGAAATTATCAAACTCATCCAAGCATTGACTAGCAGACTTATTATGAGGAATATCACCTTCATCAAATCTATAGAGAGAATTTACCTCTACTATCTATGTCGGGTTATCAAGACCATATATTTCTTCAATAGGTAGTAAATTCTTAACGTCTTCAGCTTTAATACCTTTTTCTTTCATAGATTTTTCTTTGCCTCTTGCATATCTTTAGGATAGAGAAATAGAATACCTCTTTTCTTCAGAGTTGGTTTACGAAGAGTCCAATCATTATCATTACTCAATATATTATTCGATAGCAATTCAGCTTGCTCAACAGTTTGTTCCCTGAAAAAACAACCAGCACAACTATCTAGGTGGTCCTAGAAGCATCGGTTAGTCCATTATAAAAGATATCAAGTATTTCCTTTTTCTTGAGAGGATGACCAGGCAAAGCATTAAGTAATTGGAGAAGCCTCCCCCAAGCTTGTGGGAGACTCTCTTCTTCAATTTGCACAAAGTTAAATATTTCCTTTAAAGCAGCTTGTTTCTTATGAGCAGGGAAATATTTTTCAGAGAAGTAGTAAATCATATCTCGGGGACTACGCACACAACCAGGAGCAAGAGAATTAAACCATAACTTAGCATCACCCTTTAACGAGAAAGGAAACAACTTAAGAATATAGTAATAGCGAATTTTTTCCTCATGAACAAATAGGGTGGCTATATCATTCAATTTAGTAAGATGTGCCACAACAGTTTCAGATTCAGAACCATAGAAATGATCAGATTCAACCAAAGTAATTAACTCAGGATCGACCGAGAATTCATAATCCTTATCAGTAATAAAGATAGGTGAAGTAGCAAACTTAGGATCATATTGCATTCTAGCATTCAAAGAATTTTCTTTCCACTTGCATAATAATTTCTTAAGATCATCTCTATCCTTAAAAGTAAGAAAGTCCCTAGCAACCTCTCCATCCATAACATAACCCTCAGGCATAACAAGAAGTCCATATCTAGGGGAGCTAGTCTTATCAGGTGTTTCAAAGTTTTCAGTTTCAGAAATATCATCATCTTCAGCATAATCAAAAGTTCTAACTCTAGCAAGATGTTCATCATGTAATTCACCCAGTGGGACAGTTTTATCAAGCAAAGTAGTAGCATCATAAGCATCATTCATAGAAGAAGTAGCATTATCAATAACATGCGACATATCAAAATCAATAGGAGATGTAGATGTCGCAAGCTTACTCAAAACAGAAGGTGAATTAAGTGGAGAGCTAGATGGCAGTTCCTTACCTCCCCTTGTAGAGGGATAAATCTTGGTTCTAGTATCTTTCAAATTCATCATAGTGATCAACAGATATAAATCCCAAGTGACTCAGAGAATAGAGATATGCTCCCCGGCAACGGCGCCAGAAAAAGGTCTTGATAACCAACAAGTATAGGGGACTGCAATAGTTTTCGAGAGTAGAGTATTCAACCCAAATTTATTAATTCGACACAAGGGGAGCCAAAGAATATTCTCAAGTATTAGCAGCTGAGTTGTCAATTCAACCACACCTAAAAGACTTAATATCTGCAGCAAAGTAGTATGGAAGTAACGGTAACAGGGGCAAAAGTGACAATAGCAATTTTGTAGCAATTGTAACAGTGGCAACGACAAAGTAACGTAGCAAAGATCAATATGTGGAAAGCTCGTAGGCAATGGATCAATGATGGATAATTATGTCGGATGGCATTCATCATGCAACAGTTATAACCTAGGGTGACATAGAATTAGCTCCAATTCATCAATATAATGTAGGCATGTATTCCGAATATAGTCATATGTGCTTATGGAAAAGAACTTGCATGACATCTTTTGTTACCCTCCCGTGGCAGCGGGGTCCTAATGGAAACTAAGCGAGATTAAGGCCTCCTTTTAATAAAGAATCGGACCAAAGCATTAGCACTTAGTGAATACATGAACTCCTCAAACTATGGTAATCACCGGAAAGAATCCCAATTATTGTCACCTTGGAGTATGCGGATCATAACTCGTAATAGGTGTCTACAAGTTGCAAGATAGGATCAAGAACACAAATATATTCATGAAAACATAATAGGTTCAGATTTGAAATCATGGCACTTGTGCCCTAATGACAAGCATTAAGCATAGCAAAGTCATAGCAATATCAATCTCAGAACATAGTGGATACTAGGGATCAAACCCTAACAAAACTAACTCGATTACATGATAAATCTCATCCAACCCATCACCGTCCAACAAGCCTATGATGTAATTACTCACGCACGGCGGTGAGCATCATGAAATTGGTGATGGAGGAAGGTTGGTGATGATGATGGCAACGGATTCCCCTCTTCGGAGGCCCGAACGGACTCCTGATCTGCCCTCCCGATGAAGAACATGAGGTGGCAGCGGCTCCGTATCGTAAAACGCGATGAATCCTTCTCTTTCATTTTTTTCTCCCCGACAATGAATATATGGAGTTGGAGTTGAGGTCAGTGAGGTCCAGGGGACCCACAAGGCAGGGGTGTGCCCTCCACCCTTGTGGACAGCAGGTGGGTCCCCACTGGTTGATTCTTTCGCCAGTATTTTTTATATATTCCAAAAATATTTTTCGTGAATTTTCAGGTCATTCCGAGAACTTTTATTTCTGCACAAAAATAACACCAAGGCAATTCTGCTGAAAACAGCGTCAGTCTGGGTTAGTTCCATTCAAATTATGCAAATTAAAGTCCAAAATAAGGTCAAAAGAGTTCGGAAAAGTAGATACGGTGGAGACGTATCAGCAGCCATTTCCTTCTTTGGAAGGACTACTTTGAGACACCTAACCAACTCTTCAAACATCACCAATTTCGGCGCCGTTTCTGTATGGCTAGGCATGTTTTGAACAGTATTCAGAGGGGGTGGCCAGATACGGTAAGTATTTCAAGCGCAAAAAGGATGCCCTTGGAAAGATTGGCGTCTCCTCTTATCAGAAATGCACTGTAGCTATCCGGATGCTTGAATACGAAGTTCCCGGTGATCTCATTGATGAGTACGTCTGTATGAGCGAGTCTACGTTCCTAGACTCCATGTATAGGTTCTGCAAGGCTGTGATTGCAGTGTTTCACCTTGAGTACGTGAGAGAGCCAAATACTGAAGATACAACCCGCTTGTTGGCGATGAATGCGTATAGGGGCTTCCCGGGGATGCTTGGTAGTATAGATTGTAGGCACTGGGAGTGGAAGAACTGCCCTTCTGCTCAGCAGGGGCAGTATAGGGGCCATGTTAAAGCTTTCACCGTCATACTTGAGGCTATGATTTCACAAGATCTCTAGATTTGGCACTCTTTCCTCGGCATGGCCAGATCTCACAATGATATCAACGTGCTTCAACGGTCTCCGGTATTTGCCAGGCTTACCGAAGGCAACTGCCCGTCAGTGAATGTTAACATCAATGGCCATAACTATAGCAAATGATACTACCTAGTTGACGGTATCTATCCCCAATGGATTACTATTGTGAAGACAATCTCCAACCCTGTAGGAGAGAAGAGGAGGAGCTTTGCACAAGAGCAAGAGTGCTAGGAAGAATGTGGAGCATGCCTTTGGTGTTCTGCAATCTTGATGGAGCATCGTTCAGTATCATGCTAGAACTTGAAGCACCAACAAGTTGTGGGAGGTAACGGCTGCTTGTGTGATCACGCAGAATATGATCATAGAGGATAAGCGTTCAGAACGTATCTACGACCAAGGGTTTCAGTTCCAGAGTGACAATGTTGTGCCTGAACATGAAGGAGCGGCAACATTTACACAGTTCATCCAATTTCATCATCAAATGCATCACATTCAGCTGTAAAATGATTTGTTGAGTATATGTGGGCTCACACTGACAACCAATATATGTATCTTTTTCTAATATGCATTTGAGACATTTTATTATTTATTTGGCTTGTAAGCTATTACATATTTATTTGGCTTGTGAACTATGATATATTTGGTTGCTTATGAAATTATGTAAAATGTTTGAAAAACCACAGCAAGCCGTCCGCGAGGGCTAAAATAGGTCCACGCATTGGTCGCACTATCGGTAAAAATAAAAGGCGGACGGCGACCGGATGGCCGATCTAAATGGACAAAAAATAAACAAAAGTCTGCGCGTTCGAGTTGCTCTAATCATTTTGTACCTTGCTCGAAAACCAAAAGTGTAAATCCCGTTCCACCGATCAAGCGGCCGAAACATTTCGATCGCCCGCGCTCAAATTCGACCGGGTTTTGGCCGCGCAAGAGCCTCAGCATACGTATCCGTAAGTAGGGCCCGGTTTCAGCGACCCACTCTGCACCCAAAAAGGAGGTGCCCTACCACCACTACTTCCCACTGGCTATAAACCCAGCCCGCCCTTGTCCCCGGCCAGACAAAGCTGCCTCTGTCACTCGCTCGCTCTCGCCGGAGAAAGTTTTTGCTGCCTCGCCGCTTCCACCCACGCCTCTTCTCCGGCCATGGCCGTCACCGCCAGCAAACTTAGGGCGGACGCGCCGCAGTACGTCTACCACGGCAACCTCCAGCTTCCTCCACTCCCGCCTCCTTGCCACAAGACGGCCATGGGCGGCCCCCTCCCTCCACCCCCGTCTCCTCATCACGAGACGGCGATGGGCGGCCCCCAGTACAGCGCCGCGGCCTGCTCGATGACTTTCCCGGTCTTCGCCAGCTACCCGCCCCCGCCCCCGCCATACGTTCCCGCTCCCGGACCAATCTACGGCGTCCCTCAGCCACCGCAGCCGGCATTCCGGTGTCATGTCCACTTCGCTCCCCCCTCGCTGCTGCGTTCAACCGCGCCGCCGCGCCGCCTCGGCAAGGTTCCCCCCTCGCTGCTGCGTCCAACCGCGCCGCAGTGCCGCCTCGGCAAGGTTCCCCCCTCGCTGCTGCGTCCGACCGCGCCGCAGTGCCGCCTCGGCAAGGTTCCCCCCTCGCTGCTGCGTCCAACCGCGCCGCACTGCCGCCTCGGCAAGGCTGTCCCCTCGGCGCCACCAAAGCAGGCAGCGGTGGAGACTTTCCCCGGCAAGGAAGCCCCCTCGCCGCCGCTGCCGGCTGCGCCGGTGCCTTGGAGCACCGAGGCTGTCCCCACGTCGCCACCGCCCACAGCGCCGGTGCCCTCGAGCCGCAAGGCTCCGGAAGTTTCGGCGCGGCCGCACGGCCTCCCTCCGCACAGGCTCATGTTTTGGGCCGTGGACGTGGACGCCGAGAAGCAGCAGGCGCAGGCGGCGGCCATCGCGGGGGCGGCCCAGTCCGTGAAGCCTCGCGGAAGGAAGGCCGGGCCGGGTCGGATGCAGGCGCAGCAGCACAGGACGGGGAGGAGAAGGAGCGGTGAGCTCGGGCGCCGGCAGGCGAAGGCGGCGCCAGCCGAGGTCGCCTGCAAGCCGGCGTTCACGACGAGGCCGCCGACGCCGAGGCCCGCGCCGGAGTGGAGCGACCCGCAGGTCACCACCGTCATGATCCGGAACATCCCCAACAGGCTCAAGTAAGTGCATATCCGGCGACCTTCTCCTCCTTCCAGTTAGATCGTCACTGCATGGCCGTCTCTTTCGTGCGCTTAAGCTGTGAATCTTCGCGTTTTCACGTGAGCAGGCCGGCGGAGATGATGCAGTTGCTGGACGACCACTGCGCCCGCGAGAACAGGGAGGAGAAGCGCGGCGACGTGCCCGCCGCCTACGATTTCCTCTACCTGCCCATGGATTTCAGGTGATAAAATGCCGCAACACCCCCACACAAGAACAAGAACATGAAATTACCGCCTGCATTTCTTCCTTTTTTGAGCAGTACTAGTACTCAGCACTGTGAAAAGTTACAAGTTCAAACGGAAAGTTTCCTTTAAAGAAACTGTGAACGAGAAGGTTAGCTTTGTTAGTACAAATGGATCGGTGCCAAGTTAAGCTAAACCTCCTTTTATGTTCTTCCCCTGTCGTCTTCCGTCGGACAAAGGCAAACAACAAAGTGACAAAACTAACAAGAAGAATAAAACGTGTCCATGTTAATGGATAAGCTAGCAGATACTGCCCCTTTGTCTTTTCAACCAATGTACTAGTAGTAGCTTAGTTTCGCTTAGCATGATGCCCTTTCCTGCATTATTTCTCGTTGTGTGCGAAACAACACTGTGAAAGTTACTTTCCTGTATAAGCTTAGCTTAGCATGATGTTCTTTCCTGTATTTCTCGCTGGTCCTTGATCTGGATAAAGCCTGTGAACATGTATATCGTTGGTCTGGATAAAGCCTGTGAAAATGTATTTCCGGAGTGGAGCGAGAATTACAGACCAAGGATCATTTTGGCGGAAAGCATCAGTACTTCACCGCCAGTAGACGTATATATTTTTTGTACTAGTACATTTTCTTGAATCTTACACTACTTATCTGTTCGAGTGGATCTGTTGAAAAATTGCACGAAGAAATCCTGACGAAAGAGAAATCGTTGGTATAGCTTGTGCTGCAACCTGGGGTACGCGTTCGTGAACCTCACGTCGGCGCAGGCGGCGCGCGTGCTCCACTCCGCCCTGCACGGCGCCCGCTGGACGGTGTTCGGCACCAACAAGGTCATCGACATCTGCGCCGCGCGTATCCAGGTACGTACCGCACGCCTCGCTTGCCGTCGTTCGATCGTTCGCGTCAAACGCGCCATGATCCCGGCCTAGCCAGCCACCATGCTTGCATGCGCTAGTAGGCGTACGTGCTGATGCGCAGGCGCAAACAACGGAGTCTCACGCACGCTCGGCTGTCGATGGTGTTGGTTTTGCAGGGCAAGAGGGCGCTGGTGAAGCACTTCAGCAACTCGACCTTCCCGTGCGCCACCGACGACTGGCTCCCCGCCGTCTTCTCACCGCCGCGCGACGGCGCCGCCGACCCGTCCGTCGCCGGCGAGGCCACGCGCGTCGGCACCCGCGTCACTCCCGCCACTCCCCTGCGGGCCACGCCACGGGCGCAGCGGCTGGCAGGCAAGCCCGTGGCCCGTGGGCGTCGCCAGCGCGGGGTCATGAAGCCGAGCAGCGCAACAAGCTGCGCGTGAGGCGTACTATGCTCCATTGCTCGTTCGTGCTAGGGTAGCAGCGTCGCACGGTCAAACCGGAGTCCGGCCATGCCTTCCCTTTCTTTCTCCTTTGGTTGGTGCAGGGAGGGAAGGCTGTTGGACTCTGGACATGAGCAAGCATCGCACTGCTCTGCCACGGAAATTTCTTTGTCTCCACTTAGAAATCGCCATGAAATCTCTCCTGTGTGTGTGGTGTAGCATCAGCCTCTATCCTGTGCTGGCTGTGTAATGTGTCCGTAGCATGTGTCTTGTTCAAAGCAAAAGACTGTCTGGTGTCTGGTCGCCGAGTCGCCATTGGCCCAGGCATTGTACGGTACCTCCCGTGCTGCAAGCTCTCTGTTTGTGGGTTGGAAGTTGGAACTAGAAGCTAGTCTGTGGTGCTTTCGGACTGCCGGTACTAGCATGGCATGCATGTTTATCCGTTTGTACCAGAAGAATCTCTGTCGCTCTGTCCATGTGATTCCATGGTCGCCATTAAATGGGGCAAGCAAAAGTACGTTGCTCTTCCGTGAAAGCGGAGCTCCCTCAACAGCACTTGGCCGGGCATGTTTTTCTCTAGGACATTATATGCCCCGGAAAAGAAAGGTGGACTGCAAAGAAGCGCCAAAGAATTCTTTATGACCAATGGTTTTAAATTTACCGTTGTATAAAATACAAGAAATATTTCGCGTTTCTCTTGCAAAATCGCATGTGCAGAGGTTTGTGTCTTCCCATGTTGGACAAGCGCAGGTAGCAGGAGCATGCATGACTTTGATCATACTTTGAGCTTCCGAGTAAGGTCCATCGGCCAAAGTAGAGCAACTTTCTCTGAATCTGCTGCTTTTAAAACTTGTTTTCAGCGTCCTTCAGAACTTTTAAAAGACTTCAACATAAGTATGCAAACTCAGAGTCGAAGAAATTGCAACTTTTATTATTTTACCTCTTCTAGTACCATTTTACATATACACTCCATTTTAACTTCAATTTTTCATCAGTATAACTCAACAATGTCATGTTTCAACACCGCACAATTCAACAACATTCCAAATCAATAAATTCAATTTCTTTTCTACTTTAATTTTCTGTAAATAAATAGGGTCTAAATGCAAAGAACATTAGGGTCCAAATGCAACAAATACGCCAAACTGTCCGTGAATAAATAAATTTGAACAAATTTAACGCCTGTGTAGCAAACGCTGAATCGCAGAAAGTGATACAGAGTGTAAAGACATAACGACAAAAATAATAATCTAACATGAGCAAATTTTGGTCGGCCAATCTATTTAGGTGAGGTCACAAACAATCTTGATGTGTCCCTGTTCGCCTCCTCTTTTTTCCGCCCTCCATCTCCCACTGCACAACCATATAATCTCTTCATCGTCATCGTCTTGGAGAGCTTCGGTATCTGAATCATCTTAGGAGAACAAACAATCCAAGAACTCCTCTACCATTGAGCACATAGAGGCTATAGTACTAATCGAGCGCATCTACACTAACAGAGTAAAAATCCAATGTCATATACACAACTCTAAGCAAAAATACACAAATAATTTGAGCAAATTCAAACCAAACATACATTCAAACAACTCGTCTTTGAGCGGGGAGGAGTGGGGAGAGTGGGATCGATTCCGTTGGTGAGCTACCATCGAGTTTCACTTGGGCTGGGAGGTGTGATTATTCTTGAACGGGTTTCATACTAATTAATGTGGATTCCTCAACTCTGAGTCATTCAGGATTGTGTTGCTTGGGCTTATGAATACCTGCATCAATTGGTATAGGTCCAAGGCTTATCTTGTCATTCTCAAATTGAACTTTGAGATGGCCTTTGACAAGTTTGGATATCAGATGATCCTGGCCATGTTACAATAAAAGGGTTTTGGGGCTAAATGATGTTCTTGGGTGAAAGGTATTTTTTTGCTTATCCACTTCATATGTTCTTTTGAATGATGTTTCCGGATCCCAATTTAATTATGGCGAGTGAGTCAAGGAGATCCTTTATCTCCTTTGTTATTTCTTACAGCTGTTGATTTTCTCCAAACGATTCTCAATAACGCAATGGACTCCGGCCAATCAATCATGCTTTGATTACCAGTGGTTCAATATTCAGATGATACTCTGATTGTGATCAAGGCCTGCAATATCTAGTTACCTCATTTGAAGTCTTTGGTTGACACATTTGTTGTGTCCTTTGTTCTAAAAGTGAATTACCAAAAGTCTAGTATGATGCCCATAAATGTTTTAGATGTTGTTATGCAAATCCTTGCTCGGGCTTTGAATTGTCAACTTGGGTCTTTCGCTTTCACATATTTGGGTGTACCACTTAGCACCACCAAGTCCAAGTGTTTGTTCTCAATATTTAAGATATGGTTGAGGGTGTTGATGCTTAATGTTGTGCTTTCATCTCCAACCTTTTTGATGAGTTGCATTAAGCTTTACAAAGGAACTATTATGTAACGAGATAAATATGGAAGGTATTGTTTTTGGAGAGGCTGGGAATTAGATAAGAATTCTCCATTGGCCGCTTGGGACATGATGTGCAGACCTAAAATGCAGGGAGGTCTCAAAATTTGAAATCTTAAGGCTTAAAATGATACTTTATTTTTAAAAATGATTCATAAGTTTCCAAATCATAGTGGTATTCCTTGGGGTCATCTTGGTCGAGAATCATATCACTAGAAAGGTCTTCCCCCGGCTCAATTTGCACAATGCTCCTTCTGGTGGAGGGATTTTGTGAAGTTGTTTCCCTTGTACAAGATGAATGCTTCTTCTGCACCTGGTGATAGTAGAACTTAAAAGTTCAACCTTGCCTTTATGTTTTGATGTTGATGACACTATACATATAGGGGACTAATCACGTTTTCTAAGTGAATCACATGTTTTAGTCCCCGTGAAATTATTGTGTGTGGATCATGAACCCATTTTAATGAATATGGCTAAAGGGCAGAGAAACAAAGATACATACATAACCTTTTTTCCACTCGTTCACGAGTATAGAGATCCCACACTATTAACATGGGATCGATAGAGTTTCGCAAAAGATAAGCTCAAGTTCATGGTTCCTAACACATCTCCACACTCACATCATTTGCCTACTTTTCACTTCTATTTTACGACATATGCACCACACACATTCATGCTAAAATGCCCTCAGCTAACACCTCAAAAATATATCATGCTTAGGGTGGTTCAAAGCAAACAAGACAATTCCGTGTCATCGGATGTCTGGTAGACGCCGAATGTCCGGTACATCATCAAGGCACCTGATGTCCGGTATCTACCAGAAATCCGGTCATATGGTACAAGTAGCTTATGTATGTTTTGGGTCGGATGTCCAATGTATGAATTTTCAACCGGATGTCTGGTCCGACCTTCAGCTGGTTGTACCATATTCAAACACCGGATGCCTGGTACATGGTATCTCCACTGGATGTCTGGTGCAATACCTGAAATCCGGTACCCTCCTATCCAGAAAGCATGCTATCGGGTCTGGACTGCTGGTGCATATAGGATGTCCGGTCCCCTAGTTCATTTAACACCGTCTTCTTCGTTTTTCTGCGAACCCTACATCCATAGGATGTCCGTGTTACACCAAATGACCGGTACTTACATACTTTCACACTCCAACAGCCACATTTTTGGCCCACCATATATACCCATCTCCCACTCAGCGAGAGGGTTGGCCACTCACTTCGAAAGAACCCTAGAAAATCATGTGCTCCCTCTCACTACCTCCTTCAGCAAATCGAAGATCCCGGAGTGATTTGTACGAGTTCTTGAGAGATTTTCCACCAAGTGATAGATCTACTCCTTCCCCCTCTATTGACCAAAGTAATTCTCAATTTGAGCAAGTCTTGAGCTTTTCTCCATCGTTCTTGTTGCTCTTGGACGTTTCTTCAGAGAGGAATCGATTGTTGTGATTACCCCCTGAAAGTTTGTGAATGTGTGGAGACTGCCTCAAGGTTACTACTGGTGGTTGAGAATCGCCTTCGTGGTGATATATCAAGGGGAGAGTAGGGTGAGCGTTCTTGGTGTTGGTGTGCCTTCATGGTAACATCCGCCCCTTGCAACGATGACAAGCTTCTCTCCAAGGAAATGAAGATCGGGATACATCCTTGTCTCCGAAGTTTCGGTTATCCCTAAACCTAACTCCTTACTTGTGGTTATTTGTCTCCTTGTCTTTCATATCATATTTTACTTGCTTGCCTCTCTACGAGTTGTTGTTGAATATATTGCGAGCCTAGAATCACCTTTGCAATTGTTAGGCTCATTTCATATTCCACATAATTGGCTAAAATTGCTAAGTAGTAATTAAAATTTGTAATTGTACCTATTAAACCCCTTCTAGGTCCATCTCGATCTTTTCAATTGGATTCAGAGCCTCGCGTTCTATTCTTATGGCTTAACCGCCGTGGAGCGAGATGAACTCAGATGGGACCCTGGTACTCCCGGCGCTTCCGGTTGTTGCAGATCCTTGGTCGCAAGGTCTCTTATCACCAGATGACCGTGATAAGATATTCCCCTTCAAGGATTTGGCTAATGCATTAGCTAAACGAAAACTTGAGAAATGATGCTTTAATTGAGGTTACGGTGCAAGCGAGGATGGCAGCATTTTATGGACTAGACTTACGGACATCAGCATGGCATGTTGTGGTTGGGAAATATGGAAGGGCTCACCGTGAATAACAGAAGGGGAGAGATAAGATATTTCCCTTCAAGGATTTGGCTAATGCATTAGCTAAATGAAAACTTGAGAAATGATGCTTTAATTGAGGTTACGATGCAAGCGAGGATGGCTGCATTTTATGGACTAGACTTACGGACATCAGCATGGCATGTTGTGGTTGGGAAATAAGGAAGGTCTCACCGTGAATAACAGAAGGGGAGAGATTGGTGGGGGTGACACGTATGCTTGTAAGTTCCTCCCGTAACAAATGTTCCGTAGATGTAGGATTATGGTTATACCTGGCCATATCTCGGGCCGGGTCAGGCTTCGGGCTGGGCCAAAAAAAGCCCGATGCTGAAAACCCAGGCCCGAGCCCGACACGGCTCGACCACCGGGCCTATTAAATCGGGCTCGAGCCCGGCATGAACCTGGAAAAGTCTGACACAGCCCGCTCGGCCCAGCCCGACCACGGCTAAAAACCCATTTTTCACAGGCCCGAGCCCAGCCCGATCTGCCTGTCGGGCTTGATTTTTAGGCCCGAGCCCGGCCCGATGGCATGATCGGGCTCAGCCCGGCCCAGGATTTTCAGGCCGGGTCGGGTCGAGCCGTCCGGACCGGCCTGCCCATGACCAGGTATAATTATGGCTAGCAACATATATAGGTAGACATTAACTGTCTAAGGTACATATGCATTGCAGACGAGACCTTCCATAACCCAAGTACAAATTAGAGTATATATGCATAACGCATGAGATGTAGTATATTTTATTATCATAGTTCATCCAATTGAAAAATAAAGATAGTTCATTTTGTGAAGATACCGCCAAAGGCTTTTGATACAAAAATAAAAGTAAAGCAAAAGTGAATGCCAATACTTTTGGAGGCATGTGCACATTGATATGCTATTGTAGCGTGAGTTTTTTTTGTGTGTTTTTCTTTAATAAAGCAACGAGGTTTGTGCATATTTGCATTGATAATCAAAAGGTAATAAAACAACAGCACTAGCAAAAGAATTTGCGGAGTTAAAATATGGAAGATTCCAGGACAGATGAAAAACATATAGTGCTCTGAATTTTGGACATAGTATAATGCTTTGTGCTTCAGCTCGGCCATGGAATCATCTAGATATGACATGTGGCAAAAGCTGGTGTTGTGAATAGAATATTCAGTGACCGTTGAATTGGCTTCATCCAGCAACTAGTAATCAAAATCAGCGTTGCTATACACACGACGTCTATGCATGATTTACGGACAATACTAATAATCAAGTCGTTGGTGTCATCAAGCTCTTTGCAGGACACCGTTTGATTGCAGATCGTGCATGCGTCGTCCATTCACCAGTCGTCTGCGAAGTAGTTTCGAATCAGAATTATCCGCACCCTATACAGTGGTACAGATACATAGCGGATGCATTAAGCTGAGAATCCTACCAGGTCCTCCACCATAAGCTCAAAAAACGGCGCTCCGCATTGCTCACTGGAGCAAGCGTATCTTCTCCAAGGCCAAGGTGCAGCTCCATGCAGCCAACATCATCATCCTTCGCCTGGACATTGCGCAAGAGGAGCGACTGTTATCCCCGGAGGAGTTTGACCTACGCTCTAGGCTTAAGAGGCGCGTGATCAGTCTTACGGTTCTAGAGAGGGGAAGAAAGAGCCAATGCGCTAGGATTGTGAACCTTAAGGATGGGGATGCTAACACAAAAATTTTCCACCGCCGCATCAACGCTAGGAGAAGGAAAAATCACATCCATAGGATCAAAAACGCACAAGGCTGGGTCACCGACCATAAGCAAAAAGAGGACATTATCCATAACCACTTTGCCGAGGTCATGGGCAGAGCAAGAACGAGCTGCGTTGACCTTAATTGGGATGAGCTTAATATCCAGTCGCATGACTTGGATGATCTCAGTGATCCCATCACCGAAGATGAGGTTTTGGCAGCCATAAAAGCAATGCCGGGGGACAAGGCTCCCGGGCCGGATGGCTTCACCAGAATCTTCTTCAAGCGTTGTTGGGAAATTATTAAGCATGATCTCATGCGGGTCATCCAAAGTTTTGACTCGCTCCACACATCCCACTTGCAATGGCTCAACTCTGCCAATGTGGTGCTTTTGCAAAGAACCTCCCTCTATGCGGACGACACGGCCATCTTCATGGCCCTAATCAAGCGGGACATTGATAACCTCTCAGTCATCCTAAGCGGTTTCGGCGAGGTGACAGGACTCTGCACCAACTTCTGCAAGAGCTCGGCTGTGCCCATTCGATGCAACCACCTTCCTCTGAAGCATATTCTGAGTAGCATTCCGACGACCGCGCCGCTTTCCCAATCAAATATTTGGGCCTCCCGCTCTCAGTACGACAACTTCGGAAGGTCGACTTCCCGTATCTTGAAGACAAGGCGGCCGGAAAATTAGTAACTTGGGAGGGACAAAGCATCACAACTATTGGGCGCACTACCCTTGTCAGATCGGTCATCACCTCTCAAGCGGTCTTCTCCATCACATCTCTCATTGTGCCACAGGGCACACTTCATAATCTCAACAAGATTGAGAGGGCCTTCCTCTGGTCAGGGTCGGACAAGACGATCGGCGCAAAATGTAAGGTCAATTGGGACATGGTCTGCAGGCCTACGGTCTATGGAGGTCTGGGCATCCTCAACACCGACAAGTTTGCTCGTGCCTTGCGACTAAGGTGGCCATGGTACGAATGGAAGGAGCCTACCAAGCTTTGGGTTGGCTTGGGCAACCTGTGCACCGAGGAAGATATGGATTTCTTCTATGCCTCCACCACAATCATCGTTGGCAATGGTGCAAAAACACCGTTCTGGGACTCCCCGTGGTTGCTTGGTCGCAAGCCCAAGGATATTGCCCCTCTTATTTTTCAAGCCTCAAAAAGGAAGAGATCGACGCTTCGTCAGGCCCTTCGAGGGAACGCTTGGATGACCCACATCAAGCATGACACTATTGCCTCCGTCGCACACATCCGGGAGCTTTTCTCACTTTGGGCTTTTGTGCATGACTTCCATCTTGACGATCAGGTTGAGGATGACATTGTTTGGAAACATGCTGATGATGGGCGGTACTCGGCGGCCACAACATATAAGGCGCAATTCCTTGGCCTGACGCACTCGCCCATTCACCACATGGTTTGTAGAGCTTGGGCCTCCCCTATTGTTAAATTCTTCGCCTGGTTGACCTTGCAAGGCCGGAACTGGACCGCCGACCGGTTGGAGCGGCGTGGTTGGGATAACTGTGGGCTTTGCCCGCTTTGCAAATGTGAGCAAGAATCGGGCATCCACCTCTTCGTCAAGTGCCGCTTCTCCATTAGGCTCTGGCGATCGGTCATCGACAAGTTTGGACTTGTGCACATGGACACCTCCAATTGACACCTTGAGGATTCCCTCATGCGATGGTGGGATAGAAGGACCGACATGCGAAACCCCAATAGACGAGCGATGGCCTCCCTCACCATGCTCGTCATTTGGACTATTTGGAACGAGAGAAACGCGTGGGTGTTTCGCAACAAAAGCGCGCCGCCGCCTATCCTGCTCCAAAATATCGTGCTCGAGGCAAAACTATGGGTTACGGTAGGTGCTAAGAAACTAGGGCGTATTGTTGTACGAGAGTAATTGCCATATCGTTTTGCAAGGGCGCATGTAAAAACTCTAAACTCTATTCTCCTCTTGTTTAATGAATGAAACAAATCTTTTGCCTCCATTTAAAAAAAAACTCTAACACAAACCGAGCGGGCGCGCTCATTGCTGGCTTCACACTTGACAGTTCCATGTCAGGTCGGTCGGTCGAGCGATGCGATCGAGCTGAAGCCCGCAGACGCAATGATGGACTGTGAACAGATTGACCGATCGAGATCGATTGGATTGGACGTGCCTGCTTAATGCTTATCATTTTCAGAGTGGCCATAGCCAGCTTTTCGTTCTGCTCGCCTTGTTTCTTTACGTGCGAAAAATGCACGGAAGATCTTCTCGTCTCAGTGGCGAGCTATGCCGTCTATCTACCTCGGGCACACCATGCGCGCTCTCTCTCCCTCTCTCGCCACCGCCGTCCCTCGTCACGTGCGTCGGCAAGCGCAGGCGCTGGCCACCGCACCACCGCAGCACCCGTGACCGGCCGGCGTGGAGGCCCGGGCACGCGCGTCGTCGAGGAGGCTAGCCAGCTGCTCCTAGCAGCTACGCCCTGAGGTCAAACGACGCAAGCTGCTGCGTGGATCTGCGCGTGCTCGCTCGTTTGTTGCCTTGCCCGTTCCCGGTGGCGTGGCAAGGTCAAATCCGAAGTCTTGCCCGTTCTCTCTCTCTCTCTCTCTCTCTCTCTCTCTCTCTCTCTCTCTCTCTCTCCTCCGGGTCATTTCCAAGCAAGTAGTATCAGTTTAGTAGCCTATTGCCCTGTGCTGTACTGCTGTCCATGTAATCTGTTGTTAGCCCGTGTCTTCTTGGGCTTGTGCCTATGCTTGTGTTGCTTGGAACCGGAAGCACCGCAGTGCCGTTTGTAGTGGTAGAATCTCTGTGTCTATCTTTGATTATATGGTCGCCATTAAACGGGGCACACAAAATGGCGTCACCAAACAGGTTCCCCCTGCGTCTCTGTCCCATCAGCAGTCAGCAGCTGGGCGTGCATGCATGTTGGTCTCTGTTCCAGTTCGTCATGTACTACTAGTACTAACTAGAGAAAGGAAAGGACCGTTCCAACTTGACACATTGTCATCATCGGCCCCGCCGGGAGCACCTTTTTACCAACATTATCGGCCCAAGATTTTTCATTTTCGCTTAACAATGACTGTTTTCATTAGATGGATATAATAGACATCTTGAGCGCATGTAAATGTACATGCTACTTACACACACACACACACACACACACACACACACACACAATGTTGTTGTTTGTTCTAGCCGTGATGATGCGTAGAGCATGCTGCGCCCTGCGCATATTGCTGCAGTAGTCATCCATCCATCCATCCATGGTTCAGTGTAACTAGCTGTGCTCAGCCAACTGCATGCCGATTTCCCGGTTCATTGTCAAGTCGCTTGCATGGTGCATGAGCCTGTGGACGTAATGATGCCCCTGGCCTTTTGATTCGAAGTAGTAGGAGTATATATACACTAATCGACAGAAGAAAAAAAATTGACGTGTCGACGTCGATTGGACGCGCTCCTCATGATCTCCCGTACCGTAGGCATGCTAATGTTGTGCCGTGCACCATGCATGCATGCACGCTCTTCCCTCGCATGCATGCGCAAGCCTCTGCACCGCCTTGGTCGCATGCAGCCTTCCATCGGCTGCACTGCAGGGCTTCCCACTAGGGCCGATCTGGATCTCCATTGGTCGCGGCGTACCGTTTGCCCAATCGCTGCAAAGACATGTATACCCTCTGCCAGCCTTCTGCTCTGGTTCTGGCGTTCTGCCACCTGCCGCCCTCGCCGGCCGGTGCACCACTGGCCCAGTGCCTGCCTCCCTGCCTCCTACTGAGCCTAGGGTTTCAGGTAGGTCGATGAGCAGGAGATGGATGGGTTGGTGACCACACTGCAATGCGAAGCACGGCTGGTGTACTGCCGCGGAGCAGCCGTTTCGTCTCACCACGGAGCGAACGGCGATGGCTACGTTTTCCGACGAATTCCCGGCCTCTCTGCCTCGCATGTGTCGCTACGGAAGCGGACCCCTCTCTCTCTCTCTCTCTCTCTCTCTCTCTCTCTCTCTCTCTCTCCAAGAAAAGCTGGACGAGATGGCATGGCTGCCTCGGCCATGAGCGTCACCCCACCGTGTACCGTCACAGCACGTACGTTGGCTACTACAGTAGAAGAGTAGGAGTATATGCAGTGGTAGTCACCGGGACAAGACTGGCACGACGTAGAAAATGCAGTGGTGGGCTAGAAGTGCCACTCGATCGGCTCACTCATTTATTAGGCTAACTCCAACGCACGACCCCAAACGGATGTCCGGTTTGCCCGGATTTTGTTCCTTTGGGGCGGCAATGGTTTGCCTATGTTCGCGTTTGTCCGATGGGTCGTGGATGCGCCCAACGCGCGGCCGCACCCTAAAACCTGTCCGGAGTGGACGTGAATAGAAAAAAATAAAAACTTAAATGAAATGACTAAAAAGTAAATAAACGCAGTGGGCGCGATGGAGAACGCGGGCGGAGCGGGGGCCCGACGTGGTGGCGATGGCGACGCGGGCTCCCCCTTCACCGAGCCGCGGCGACGTCCTGACGACGAGCCAGCCTCGTGGTCGTGCTTGCCTTTGCGGCCGTAGTTCCATAGCCCCATGGCTGCGGGCGGCCGACCGGCGAGTTCTTGGCTAAGGTTAGGGACTGGGGCTGTCTGGTTTCGAGGAGGCCGCGGGGTGGCGTGGGGCAGCGTGGACGACGACTGGTCCACAGTTTCCATTTAAGAAGGACAGCGACCCCTCGCCTGGGCGGATGACAGGCGGGGCCGCCCGCGCGTACGCAGATGTGGGCGGGTGGGAGGTAGGTGGCCGCCTGCCACGCGGCCCCGACGCGGACGAGGCGCGCGTCCGTTTGTTGTCCGTCGCGACCCAAACCCGGCGCAAGTTTGCGTTCGAAATGGGTCGGTCCGGACACAAAACGGACCAGATGGATCGGGGCCGTCGCGCGTTGGGCCACCTCGTTTGTCCGTTTTACTCCAAACAAACGGGGCCGGACAGAATGGGGTCACACGGCGAAGTTGGCCTTAATGCGTTCCTGAGTGGACAGAGGATGTGCCGTTTATTATTTTGAGCGCGGTACAATCGCGGATACTTAAATGGCATTGGAAAATTTGTTGTCAACTCAAGTATAAAATTTTCTTTTGGCTTCTTGTCAATAACTAGAAAAACTTTTTCATACTACATGACTATACTTGTGCCATGTGCCACATGGAGGAGCTAGAAATAAGAGATCGTCTCTTTTTCTACCGCCCTTTTGCTCAATTGTGTTGCCAATACATATGTCCCAATTGGAGCCCAGATCATTTTGGCACACAAGAGGAAATTGTCAATTTAAACAGCCTCTGAATGTGGCTTTTGCTATGGAGATCATCATCTTAGTTTCTTGGGTTATTGGAACTACTAGGAATGACTTCATCTTTAACATATCACCACAAGCCTATATACTTGCAGGAGAAATTGAAAGAGGAACTAGAATGGGTCATTTAGAGAGTTAAGAGGAAGGATACAGTGGCTTTGAAGACTGGATATGGCTTTTAGATGATTCTGCTCCTGATGTTGTATTTTATTGGTTATTTTCTTCTTCTCTTAGGTTTTTTTTTGCTTAATTAGGGCCTGTGTAGTTATTCTTTCATTCTTTTGGACATTACTTCCATATTACTTATTTAAAAGTTCATAAAAATACATAGCAAAGTCCTGCTATTTCCCTCAAAAAGAAAAAATCAAGATAACTTTTTTGCTTCTGTAGAATTTCCAAGAACATCATGGTAAAACGGAGTACTCCTGGTGTGTAACATGATTTTATTTGTAAAACCTACTCTTTTTCGAATCTGGTTTGTAAAATATACTATTTGTTGGATATGGTTTGCAAAACATACTCTACATGCGCCTCCAAGTACTTAACTAACTTTGTTAACTTTGAACGACTGATCAAATTAGCATTAGGCGGGGGCGGGGGGCTATAGTCCCCTACCCACCCTCGCAAATTGTCTTTTTTCAACCAGTTTTGTATATTAGGGCACTTATATCTTATAATCATCATTAATCTATAATCACATATACACTGTCTATTTGTTGATAAAGGAATACATTACCATCAAGTACTTGGAGGTATAGTAAACCAACTTCTAGTACAAGATTTAGTTGTTGAGTTGCCATATTGGATTAGCAAATTCCTCAAATCTATTTTCCTAGCAAAACGTTCTTAGCATGTGTAACGCATGAGTGGGTCTTGTCTTTTCTGCTAACAATTGAAATCATTGGACAAAATGTATTAACGGACAAGCATATTGTCCATGACTTGGAAAACATGCGCCTGGGTTGGATGAATTGTGTGATTGTAAGTTAAAATCTCTTTCTTCTAGTTTGCATCAGTTTAAACACTTGATAATCAACAACATTCAACACTAGGCTAGCCAGTGTCACTACCACACTACGAAGAAATATACCAGCTCTGGGCAAGCATCGCACATTATTGCAACCTATTGAGTTGCTCTCGTACTCATCATATATATCACTTTGCACACCTAGTTAGCATATATGACAGAAATTTGGCATCCTTTCTAGGACTTACCATCTAGATCAACCAAACTGGGTACTACTACCTAGATTTATTTTATTCAATGTCACTACGGTAATTGTTCAGATGTTTGATCCAATAAGTTGCCTTTATGAGGTGCATGAACAACTTTTCGAGCTTCATTTGGGGGTAGGGGGCCAATGCCCTCCCCTCCCACCTCCTCCCCCAAATTGGGCAAAATAAAAAAACTTTTTTACTTATATAGAGTTCCTCAAATGGAGTACAATTGTCCAAAACATTTTGCTAATAAAGACGTGACCATGACCACAGGGAAAAGATTAAGAACATCAACAACCTCTTGTGGTGTTCCTCCTCATCTCACCGCCACCACAAAGATCGATAATGATGACTAACTCACCAGACGACTACTGGAGCCCTAGACCCTTCTTGAGAAGGAGACACACTCGATATCAAGAGGGGCTGAGAGAACATGAGGGGGGAGGGAGAGATATCGAGGGAGGGGAGGGAGGGTGGGAGGAAGGGGGAGAGATCTTGCAGGTACACATTGGTATGACAATCACGTTCGGAGATATAAGGCTAGTCGTAGTGGGAGTATCATATACTAGTATCATGCATATGATAATAGTATATGACACTACAAGTATCATATGTTGGTACTCCCTCCGGTCCTTTTTACTGTGCATATAAAGATTGTCTGAAGTCAACTTCGTAAAGTTTGACCATATTTATATGAAAAAATATTAACATCTATAATGCTAAATTTATACAATATGAAAAGTAAAGTCATGACACATCTAATGTTGTTGATTTCACATTCTAAATGTTTGTATTTTTTTCTATAAACTTGGTCAAAGTTTACGAGGTTTTACTTCAGACACACCTGATATGCGAATTAAAAAGGACCGGAGGGAGTATCATAGATGACCTCATTTATTGTCATGCATGGCACATAGTACCATATAATTTAACATGATATGGTATCATGATATGATACGCAATCATCTTTTTCTTCGTTTAATTCTATGCCACCTCATCAAAATTGCCTAGTTGGCATGCATGATACTACACATGATACCTCCCATTACGGGCAACCTAAATGGGGTTTGGTGGTAAGTCATCATTTTGTTTATTCCCAATCTGTCAGACACCATAAATTTCATGTTGAATGTGTTACAGGAATGTTTTTTGATAAATTTTTAGCTCGCGATATTTTAGTATGGTTGTAAATTTATCCATTCACATATCACTCTGAGAAATATTTCTAGTCGGGAAGGAAGAAAAAAAAGAGTGCTTTGATGGTAAAAAAAATCGCCAATTAAGACTAGTTACCATATTACTCCCAATAGTAACAGGCTTTGCTCGTTGCCGGTGGCGTGGCACGGTCAAATCCGGAGTATAGACATGCTTTGACTCTCTCGTTTGGTGCAAATGCAGGGGCAGTGGACGGAAGGCCGCCGGACTTTGGACATTATCGTAGCACAGCTCTGTCGCTGCATCTTCTCTGTCCTTTTTCGAAATTTTCATGCTTTTTTCTTTTGAGTGGTTGAAATTTTCATGCTGGTCGTCGTATCTCCATATGGTATAATCACTTCCTTATCATGTAGCCCTGTATTTGTCAATGTAATGTGTTGGTAGGTCATGTCGGCTTGTGTTATTTCTATGAAAAGTTTGTCTTACGTGTTGAGCCCTGCCACTGCCAAGTGCTGCGGTATTTTGCATTCCGGAAGCAGCATAGCATAGCATGCATGCAGCTCGAGGGTGGTACCAGTTCGTGTTTGATTTGGTGGCGGTAGTTTTTTGGTTGGCATCTTTGTTTTAAGGCATTTTACATATTTGTTCCGGTTAAGTCTAGTTGGACAAATGCAGACTAAAAACCACATCTGTATGTAGTTTGATTATATGTAGTAGGCTTTATGCATGGAGGGAGCGATTAGTTAGCATGTTGTTTGATTGCCTGCGTCATTGTTGTTAGACAGACAACACGTTGTTTGGTTGCAAACCGCTGAAGATGTGATCACCACTTCTCATTAGCGTGACCTTACCGCATGCACACTAAACATTGTCTTATCCTAACTAGAAAATAAATGGCAGTTTATCCTAACTATTAGCAAATGACACTACAAGTTATTAAGAGCCAATATGGCTGAATAGGGAAAGGTTCAACGATGCTCACTAGATGGAAGTTCATCATCTTCATCTTCCTCCTCTTCTGCTGCTGTTGTGCTTCTTCTTCTTCTTCTTCTTCTTCTTCTTCTTCTTCTTCTTCTTTTGCTGCTGCTGCTGCTGCTTCTTCTTCTTCTTCTTCTTGCTCTTCTGCTTCAGATTCTTGTCTAACCTCTGTTATCCCACATTGTCTGAGCCCAATTCAACCTTTTGTTCTTCCATTCTTCGTTCTCAAAAGCCTCCACGCCATGGCCAGAGCTGATCACCTCATCAGGAGTCACATCTTCCTCCTCCGACAAAAGTTTATCAGTTCCCTATTGCAGGATCCGGTTTGTGAATGATGCAACATGCAAGAACAAGCTTGACCTGAGTAGGGTAAGGGTGGAATGGCTTTTGATCCAGGATCTCAAACATATTCTTCAGAGCTTCAAATGCCCACTCAACCGTTACTCTAAGGATGGAGTGTCTGAGATTGAATAGTTCCCGAGGAGTCCTAAGATAGTTCCTACCAGAGAACTCGTTCAGATGATACCTGGTTTTCCTGAAGGATGGAAGAACACCTGGCCGGCATGCATAGCTAGCATCTCCTAATTAGAACTTGCCATCGGGGATGTTGATGCCATTATGACGACTCATGTTGTCACTGAGAATGTTAGTATCATGTGTTGATCCTTCCTAGCCAGCCAACACATATGTGAACTTTAGATCAAAGTCAACAGCAGCAAGCACATTCAAGTTTGCGTAGTGCTTCCTCGCTCTATATGCTGCAGCTTGTGGCTTCGGCACTTTGCTAGTGACATGAGCACCATCTTTTGCCCCAATGCAATCTTGGAATGTCATTACACGATGCAGTTATGGCTACAGCAGAACAATAACAACATACCAATGCATGAACTACATACTGTCGGTGCTCACTCTGAAGTATGGATACCATCTTGGGCTAGTGCGAATCTTGGTAGGAGTCCGGCCGGTTGGCGACATGATCATCTCTCCTCTGAGCCCCCCAACAGCATAAAGCACTTGCTTGAAGTACCTGGAGATGGTCGCCATTGATCTTCTGAAGGTGTTGTGTACAACCCTGAACCTCTGGTTATGACCAACAACATGTAGGAACATGACTGCATGCTCTTTCACATTTGTGCAGATACTATCTTCTAGCAACCCCCTGCTCCTGAACGTTTGCGCAAGTTTGGTGAAATATGCTCTTTTCATTCGAAGCATCCACAAAGTCTCTGTGTTGTTGCAGTTGTAGATGTACTTCAGATTCGCTATCCTGTCCTGCTCCTGGATTAACATAGGACCATACCCGATGAGAGGTTTGTCATTCCGAAGAACAACTCTCTTATGGACAAACAGAATCCATGCCTGAACCATATGTATCAGCGCCAATTCCTAAACTAGAAGTTTCGTCCGTTCATCCACAACCTAAACGACATCCATGACGCGGTCAACAATGGCACAATCAACCCTAAACACTCCTACCGAATGAGCTAACAGAGAAGGGGGAGAGGGGTAGTTTACCAGCTTTAGGGTCGAGGGAGACATGGCCGGGACGAGGATGGCCGGACAAAGTCAAAGAAGAAGGGGAGAAGCAGTTGCCATTGCTGGAGTGCCGTTGCTGCCACCAACACCACCGCCGCCGTCGATGCCGTAGATCTGAGTCGTCGTTGCTGGCGGTGCCAATAACAGAGGAAGGCTTGTCCTAGAGTCAGGAGGAAGCGAGTAAAAGGGATGGTGAGGGTATATTTCGCACCATCCCGCCTCCGCCGATTTCCCCCTCCGGCCATCTCCGTTCGGATCCACCCTCCACCGCCCTACGCGGCGTCTTCCTTTTGCGTCTGACTCAGCCTGGCTCACAGGAGCGAGCCAGGCTCTCGGGTGCTTTAAGTTCCGTGCCAATGCGAGCGAGGCCTACTTGCACGCAACCAAACGCCCCCTTTTCATCTTGCCCGGACCTGGTTGGACTGTATGCGGCCCACCAAACGCATCCCAAGGTGTGTAGGCAAATGTGTTTCATGTCTCTTTGTTTGCATCGTGCACCTGCGCGTGCCGGCCAGCATGGTCTCCGCTCGCGTCCCTCACCGCTTCCGGTGCACTAGTTCCGCTACTTTGCTAGAGTTTGCTATGGGTTCATGCATGTCTCTCGTATGAATAGCTGAACACCATTCGTACTATGAAATGAAATGGGGTGTTCTCTACTCCTCGTCATAGCTGGTTTATTATCTAATTAAAACCAACCTCCAGTATGCATGCTTAGCCGGTTTCCGGGCATGCTTTGGTACACCTGACTTTCAATTTGCAGGTAGCAACATGAACTCTCCCAGCTCCGGCTAAGATAGATGAGATTGTTTGAAGAAAATCCAACAGGAAAGGACATGCCCCAGTCACAAACTAGCTACTCGATCAGCAGACTACCATATTGCTTAGCTTTAATGGAGCTCGATCAACTGCACCACACCTCACCGCGCGGTAAAAACAGGAAGGCAACTGATTAAGAGGCGGTCCAAGATGGCAAGCTACGCATTGCCCATTGCAGGCTGGTGACGCCGCCGCCGTATGCCGTCGAGGATGAGGGGGTCACCGACGATGGAGAGCACGTGGTTTCAGATCCGCCTTCGCCGCCATCACCGGCCGCAGCTCCTCCTGCTCCTCCCTGGAGGTGGACTGCACGCCTCCACCGGGCTCGACCACGTGGCGCCTGGAATGACGACGGCCTGAACTCCTCTCCCGCACGGTTGTCGCCGCTGCATAGGCCTGTGGAAAGCTGCAGCTGGGTGGCGCCGTCGTCTCCCCGCGAGATGGGCGCGGGCGGTGAGCGCGGCGCTGCGTGGCACGATGGCGGCATGAGCTGCAGCTCGAGGTCGTGCCCGCTGCGGCTGGTGCCTGTCGGCGGCAAGAACCCGTTGAACGTGGCCACGGTCGGGCTCCGCATTGCGGTGGCGCCGGGCCAAATCACCGCGCCGATGAGGACGCTACTGGATGGCATGGCGAAGCCGGACGGGTACGGTGATGTCGCCCGCTGCTGCGGCGCGGACAACGCGCCGCACACCGGCGCCGACGGCACACCCGCCTGTGGGGGAACGCCGCGGCACGTTCGCTGGTGATATGCGAACGTGTCCACCCTGCACCGCATTTAGAGTTTTAGACCCGGCCATCAGTTAGTCGTCGAGGGCCGGCCGGCCGGGCACCAATGATCACAGCGTGAACCACGTACCGGAAGAAGACGCGCCCACAGTGGCAAGGGTAGCGGAGCAAGCGGGCGCGGGTGCCGCTACCGCCGCAGGTCTTGAGGTGGGCCTTGTAGTCGCCGTGGACGGCGAAGGCTCTGGAGCAGCGGGAGCAGGACCACTGGCGGTGGGCGCCGTGCTGGCGGCGGAAGTGGTGCTTGATGGCGCTGGCGCCGCTGAGGGCACGGGAGGGGTGGTGGTGCGGGCAGCTGGGCTCCGGGCACACGAACACCCGCTTCCGGCCCGGCGGCGCCGCCTTGCCGGCGTCCCGCCTCTGCAGCTGCTCCCACGGCACGCCGTGCCGCCGGCGGTGCATCTGCAGGTTCGTCGCCCGCCGGAAGCCCCGGTTGCAGATCTCGCACACGTACGTCTTGGGCTCCAGCAGCGTCCGCGGGGACAGCGACACCACCTCCGCGTCCGGGTCTGCGCGCCGCGAGGTCCATGCATGGATGTGAGGTGGCATTCCACATTTCCACATACACACTGCAGGCTACCAAATCTTGGCACCGATCGACCTACGAATGTAATGTATGCGTCGGTGTCGATTACCTGGTGTGCCGGCTGGCCGGCACTTTCTCCTGGTCGCGGGGGAGGTGGCGGCGATCTGCAGATACCCGGACGGCGGCTCCGCCGTCTCCTCGTTCGTGGCCGGCACGGCCGTCGGCGCGCAAGAGCCCGACATGTGCTCCGTCGCCATGGCGATCGTGCTCTTCTCGACTATTGGCAAGGAGAAAGGCAGCCGGGAGAGAGGGAAAGGCAGAGTCTTGGAGTGAAGACAGACAAAAAAGGAGGCGCTGAGGTTTCCACCGTCTTAAGGTTTTCGCAGCTGCATGTGCGCTGCGCGACGGTACGCTCACGCTCACGATGTAGGCCAGTCCTGCAAATTAAGGACTACGTATTTTTTGTTTCTACATGTATGGATGGGGTAGCTTGGAACTGTTGCACAGATGAACAAGAGTAAGAGTCCCGTTTTAAAGCCAAAAATACTACAGTTCAAAAATTTCGCTAACTCTCAATTGCATGGCCAATTCATATTCCTTGGTTATGCACTGTGACAATACAATGTTTTTGTACTAACTAGACGAACACATTACTACAATATGCCGAATCTTTTTCAATAATTATACCACAAGAGATCTGTATGGGAAATGAAGTTTTCTCAGTCGGGCTGTCCTTGAACGCAATGACCTGCACGAATTACTGTCGCATGCATGCATGCTATCGTGCAGTCCTGGCGGATACTAGGAAGGGAGAGACCTGGCGGTCTTGAGTCGCATTGAATGACACATTCTATGAGCGCTCATCGAGTAAACTTGCAACGGTAGGCAACTCGCCGTTCATTTAATGAGCATTGTTTGGGTTAATCATTTGCCAGGATGAATGTTCAGGTGGTGAGAATCAATGAAGATGGGTAGAGGATGGGGTAGGGGCGTAGGGCACCAAATTGGGCAATATTTAGAAACTTTCATTGCGAGTGTAAACATTCCAACAGCTTTTACTCTTTAAAAAGTATACTAGTAGTACCCATATATAGTAGTGTCACATGGAATAATACGACGGTTTTAGACCCAAGGCAAGTGTACTTTGTTAAATCCGTCTTAACACTAGCACCAGTTCATTTTGTAACCTTGAACGACATCCATACTGGTTAGGAATTGACAGGCTGCTGTGCCCCTTCCATGCTCCACCGCTCGCTGTTGCATGCCAATATAACAACACTTCTCTATTGCATGATCACGTACCCAAATTTGATTTCAGAATGTCTCCGTCGTCGTGACCTGTACTCCCACAAGAACAGCCATCGTGTAAACTGCAAGAGAGAGTAGACCATGCATTTACGCACGCACGCAGATAGTACACTGCAAGTCCGTGCAAGAAGACAAACATGCGGTGCTGGCCGGTGCACAGTAGTAGATGTTGCAAGGCTGCTTTGACAGCTGCTGCATGCTTCTGAAAACCTCTTTGCGACCTCTGAACAGCCTGCATGTCAACTTTTCAGAGGGTTTTTTTTTTATTTTCACATAAGAGGCAACTGGTTGACAAACGCCTTGTCTGCCTCCATTGATGCATGCATGGCTACAGACCATGTCACACAGATTCTACAAGATACTGATCTCGATGACACGAAACACATCAAACGATGGAAACGACGAGAGACGAGACCGCAAACAGCCTCTAGACAAAGCGACGACATGCATGCGGCCGGGCTGCAGCACAGGAGCTGCCGTCTGTTGGTTCAGGCTCTGGCAACCGCATGCCGCAGGGTGCATGGCTGGCCCATCTGATCAGCTAGCATGCCGATGCGCATCAACCTCTCGGGGTTTGTCTTTCACGGAAGAGGCAACTGTTTGACGTGCGTCTTTGTGTTCCCTCCTTTGATGGCTACCACAAAAACGAAGCTGGCAGTGCAAAATGGGGAAGGACCCGAGGCTTTTCTACTTCCAATCCACGGACCTGGCCTGGGCTAAACAGCTCGGCAAGACGACACCATTTTCTGTCACGAAAAACACAAACACAAGAAGACACACCATATTGCACGAGGAACAGGTCACATATATATTTACGCAAAGCTAGAGACCTAGACTAGATTAGCATGCAGTTGCGGGAGAGAGAGAGAGAGAGAGAGAGAGAGAGAGAGAGAGAGATGCAAAGTTTAGTTATTTAGTGCTTACGTTCCGTTTGACTACGGCTACTTCAACAAGAGGGGAACCGACTACGCATCAAGAAACACGGCAACATTACCCCTCAAAAAAAAACACACGGCAAAATTGCAAAACTACATAACTAGTGGTTAAAGCCTTGTTTCGATCATCGTTTTTTAATCCCCCTAAAAAAATACATGCCTTTGTTGGTCGTTTTCTTTTCGGTGTAAACAAAAACACCTCTATATTAAATAATTTGATTTATATAATGGGTCTGGCTAGATCTCAGTCGACTGAGACCTAAAAAAGTCTCAGCAAGTGATAGTATAATATAAGAAGAGAAAAGAAAAAACTAACAAGAACTTTTTTATACGAATCTCCGTGCAAGATCAAAAAAATATAGCATTGACTTAGACATAACGAAGTCTCAGTCGACTGAGACTTAGTAAAAATGTTATATAATACTCCCTCTGTAAAGTAATATAAGAGCGTTTATATCACTAAGTTAGGAACCCTGATATTCTGGAGATCAATCTTACAGAAAAAGTTAGAATAAAATCGAAACAAGATCCGGAGAGAATAGCGCAACAGACCGATCATCGGCCTTGTATGAGCTTGTACAGCCGTCGGCCGTCGCCGGGATATAGCTAGTGGTGGCCGAGGGCGCGGAGGGTGCGAGGCGAGTCGGGGAAAGAAAACCTTGACTTTTCCCCTGTCGGTATGGGCCAGGCGTGCTTTTCCCTAGCGCCGGAGCCCCCAACTGCTCCCCAGCGCGCCGTGTTCGGCCTGTGACCGCCGGGTGGAAAAAAGGTCCGAACCGACGATTTTCGACGTCCTGGGACGCGACTAGGCCGTTTTTTCGACACCGGCACCGAAAAAATGACCTGAGAGAGTCTGTTGGGAGCACGGCTGGAGATGCCCTGAGTGACCGTTCAGCATTTTTCATGCATCCTGCTCGCCATCCCTCTGCCTGCTGCTGCTGGTCTCGTAGTCGTAGGTGTTGCCTTCCCTTCCCTTGCCTCCGTACCGCTCCGATCGTCGACGTGTCACCTCGTACGCGTCACCTCGTCGTGCTGCAAGGGTGAACTTGCAACGGTAGGCAACTCGATCGCCGTTCATTTAATGTGCATTTGCTTGGACCCATGCTTCGCATGCAGCTTTTACTTCATTTAAGGTTAATCATTTGCTCTAGGAGTACACTCACTCTACTTCATTTATTTTATACCACGCCTACAGGATGAATGTTCTTTGTTCAGGTGGTGGTGAGAGTTAATGAAGATGGAGCGCACAGGATGGGCTAGCTAGGGCACCAAATTGGGCAAAATTAAGAAAGCTTTATTGCTTGTGTAGACTTTCCAGCACCTTTTACTTTCTAGATGGAACAATAGGATGGTTTTAGACATACTAAGATAAGCATACATTTGCACACCCGTCTTAGGCTGGTCGTAGTGGAAGTAACATAGCTACTAACATAACACATCTCAAGGCAAATTTACTTATTGTATGTCGCAAGTAGTTAATGAGGAAGATGTGCTTAGAGTAGTTAATGCAGTAGTATGCTACTGTAACATACTCCCTCCGTCTAGGTGAATAAGTCATTTTAGGTTGTGCACTGCAACCAAGATGGAGAGGAAAACAAGAGAACTTAATGTTTATTTGCTAATTAATACCATTGCATGCAACAAACTGACCACTGCATGTCATGTTTGGTAGTCTCAAGTCACTAAAAGCATACACACCCCACATCTCTTATTGGTTGATTCCTTTATTTATGTCAAAAAATAAGAAACAACATAAGAGTTAATGCACCACGCCTATGTGTTTTGGGACTATTTGATTTTCGTAAGGTGACTTACACACCTAGACGAAAGGAGTAGTGCTTTTTAAGGATAATGAGTCTACGAGTTAATAAATGCAATCATCTACTTACCTCCGTCCCGGTTTATTGGTCCACTATGTAATTTGTGTCAAATTTTGATCAAATATTTAACTAACAAAATGTTAATGCACGCCAACAAAAAATATATCGTTAAATTCGTATTTAAACATAATTCCCCTAAGGTTGCACTAGTTTATTCGTGTAACCTTGAACGGCATCATTATTGGTTACAAATTGGTAGGCCGCGGATGCGCCTTGCATGCTCAGAGCGGCCATCGTGAAAATTGCAAGAGAAAGTAGAACATGCATGTACGCAGATGCACTGCAAGTCCGTGCAGAAAGACAAGATTGCGACGCTGGCCGCGGCACGGGGAGATGTTTCAAGGCTGCTTCAACAGCTGCCGCAGACTATGGACCAGACCAGCAGCTACATGACAACTTTTCAGAGGTTTTTCAATTTTCACACAAGAGGCAACTGTTTGACCAACGCTCTTGCTTGCCTCCCTTGATGCCTACTACTGGCTGGCCCATCTGCTAGCATAGCATGGTATACGTGCCAACTTGTGGGGGTTCGTGGTCTTTCACGGAAGAGGCAACTGTTTGACTATGCCTCCTTGGTTGCCTCCTTTGATGGCTACTAGTACTATCTTATGGTAGTGCCGGCAATGCAAGAAAGTGAAGCAAGCACCGGGATCTTTTCTACTTCCGATCCACGGACCTGCCTAGGGCTAAAGCTCAACAAGACGACACCGTCCTCTCTCACGAAAAACACAAACACAACAAGACACATTATATTTGTATACGAACACATCACATATTGTGCAAGCTAGAGACCTAGAGAGAGAGAGAGAGAGAGAGAGAGAGAGATGGAATGGTTGAGGAGGACTAGAGAACGAGTTGTACTGTGTCAACCATGGACTTGCATTGCTGCCTTGGCCTCCGTGTTGATGTTGTCGCACCAACCAAACGAAGAAGAGGGAAGAGAAGGCATGGCAAGAGCAAGTTTCGATTTGACCGTGCGATGCTACCACGATCAAGAGCATGCACGTCTGACTGACCACTCCATAAAATTGCTAATCCGTGCCTGTCTTACATATTCCCACACCCTACCATAAATGCTCACATGCTCCCAACATTCAAAAGAAAAACAAATTTCTCAAAAACCTCAGAAAAATCTGGATTTTTCAATCTTCAAACAACATGTTTCTACAATCTCCAAAATTTTCAAACCAAGAAACTCTAAACACACATGCAACTCGCACACAGATTTTCTTTTGTTGTACTAGTTATCACACGATCGGTCACTCGATATATAAGCCAGGAGCGGCTGACATGACTGATTAACCAAAGAGCGGGCAGTCGGAGCGGCGGTAGGCCATGCCGTGCAGATCGAGCTGGCTGGACACCGCGTGGAAGGCGTACATGTCCGCCTCCGAGCCGCCGCCGCCCATCTCCACCGCCGCCACGCCGTCCCACCCGCCCATCATCGGGTTGTCCATGAACCCGAACGCCGGGTTGTCCATGAACCCGAACACGGGGTCCTCGCGCATGCTCTGCGTACATGGTACACATGCATCATCGTCAGCTCGGATTCATGCATGATCGTTTGCTATAGAGATGGCTAGGGAGCGAGAGAGCTCACCAGCTCCTGCCGCAGACTCTTGTATACCTTCTGGGAGTGCTTCACCTGCACATGTGGATTTCAAGAGCAAGCATGTATTATTAGTACACGAATGCAACAAGATTGTACGCCAGGAGGGACCGAATGACAAGAGCTAGACTCTACATATAAAAGACATGTTACAGTCTCCAGATGGGGCACATACACACATGTTGCCATGCTCTTTGTCGCCTGTCTAAGGGCATTGTCACTGAGAAACCTCTCAAGTAAAATTATGCATTCAGAGTGAAATTTTCGGGAAAAACTCATGCATGCTGTTCTCCATGCATGATGCAGGTCATGAAGTCCAATTCATAGAGAAGAACTGTCTGGAAAAGTTCTCACCTTCCTCTTGTAGGTTTCAGTCTGCCTGGTGATCACCTGATACTGCAAAATCAAAACGAAAAAAAAAGCAAGATTAATCAAGCTGTCATGTTGTTAAATGAAGCAATACATGCATGTACATGAGACGAAATTAAACAAGAAATCCCAAACTAATTCTTCAGAACTAAATAAATCAACCACTTCTTAAGCCTCTGCTGCCAGAGATGGATAACTCGTATAGATCCACCAAAGAGCTACGTACATAGGAATTTATCGAATCCTGAATCAGTTAATGAGCTCGGGTTTGTACCTTCCTCTGGCGAACCACCTCGAGAGCGGCGTCGACACTTTGCTCAAGCCCGCGCAGCTCCCCGAACTCCAGCGCGTCCAGATCTTCACCCATCCTTTGCCTGCGCTCCACATACGAACAAACAGCATATATATTCAGGTCGATCTCCACATCAATTCAATCTAGCTAGCTTGCTGGGAAATCCTCTTCCCCATCAAAGAATCAAGAATGCTTCGGAAACGAAAGAAGGAAAGTGGTTGACCTGATCTCGGTGCGCAGGTTCCGGTTGATGTCCTTGAGCCGGCTCAGGGTGCGCTGCATTTCCTGCGATGAAATCAAACCGAAGCAAATCAGCCAAATCGAAGAAAGGAGAGAGTGTTACGGCTATAGAAGAAGATTGATGGAGGCAAGATAGAGAAGCAGCGAGCAACCTCATACTGCTCGGTCCACAGGCTGGTCCCGGTGGCCTGCTGGTAGCAGTCGAAGATCCCCTTGATGCTGCACGTAGCACATGAAGAAGAAGAACAAGACGAAGCTGCCTTAGAGAGGTAATCAAGCAAGCAGCTAGCTAGCTAGTGATTTTAACCAAGCAACATGGATCGGATGCATGGAGTGAGTTGGCTGCGTGCGTACTCGGCGCCGTCGCTGCAGAAGTGGTGGTGCTTGCCGGTGGAGGAGAGCACGACGACGGCGACCTGGGCGTCGCAGAGCACGGCGAGCTCCCGGGCCTTCTTCATGATCCCCGACCGCCGCTTGGAGTAGCACACCTGCCTGCCGGTCGCGTCCTGGATCCGCTTTATCTCGAACTTGCCCAGCCGCCCCATCTCGACCGAGCGATCCAGCAACCGCGCAGGCGTCGTCGAGACCGACGGGACGCAACGAGGGGGGAAGAAATGGGGAGGCGCGCGGTGATCGGCCGGCTAGCCTCCTGTTCTTCAGCCGCCTGGGTTTAGTAGAGTGTAGAGGTGGGGAATGGAGCACCACCGGCGGTGGTGGTGGACTGGTCTGGTCTGGTGCCGAGCGAGTGCGCTCCGTTTCTGTGTGCGCGTTTCGGGGAGGTGCACGAGCACGGGCACTGCTAGTGGTGCAAGTCCACACGCACGGAAGACAAACATGCGATGCTGGCTGCTGTACAGCACGGGATGCGTCGATCGCAGGCTGGTTTGCTTGCTGGGCAGCTCGCGGTACGCGCCGGTCTACGTGTAAGACTCCTCCGATCAAGTGAGTGGAGGTGGCGAGCGCTTCCGCTCCGGCTCCGGCTTGGACTCGACGATGATCGGCGGCCGAGGCGAGTCGAAGAGCGGGACATGGACGGAGTCCCCTGCCGCCGACAAGGCGAGGGTGCGGTCCATCCCATCCCATTGGGCCCCCTCCTCGATCCTGCTCGCCACCCGCGTTTGTTGTGGGGCTAGCTCGAGGGCGGCTTGGTACGCCGCCTCTTCGTCTTGCTCGCGCGACGGAACCTCAGGCAGCGGGGGAGGAACGTCGTGGTCGACGTGGACGCCCTGGCGGCGCTCCTCCTCGTGCTCTAGAGCGAACCAGCGCTCCTAGTTGGGGGAGTCTGGCACGTAGGCACGCATCCGCCGCTGCTCCGGAGTGAGAGCCTCGCGACGCCGGCGAACCTCCTTGACGTGCGCCCGTGGCGTGCGTGGCACTGCCAAATCGGGATCCGCTGCGGATCCAGATGCCAGCCGTGAGACAGGTTGACATCCGGATACTGTAGTGGCCGGCGGTACTGCCAGTGCCACCGCTCGGGGTGGACTGGTATGTACAGACGTTGCCGCTCCGGGGACGAGCCGCGTCTAGGAGGCGGCGGCTGAAAAGCCGGCGAGCCGCGGGAAGAGCTCGCACCGTGGGTCAGCTTTCCCCTCTCCTTGCCAACGAAAAACCCCATGATGGTTTGGGCTTGCTAGGGTTCCTGGTCGCCGGCGAGGGAGCACGGTGTGGCCAGATGTGGACTGGCGTTGGAAGTGGATGAGGCCGGCCCCACCACACGCTTCCATTAAAAATAACGGGTTCGCAAACATTCCACAGTGGTGGTTGGCCGGACGACAAGTGGGACTGCGGCGGACATCAAGGGGGCGCACGGCGTGTCCGCACCGACGCATTTCAGGCGCAATTTTGGGCTTGAAATGGGTCCGCGTGGACGCGTGCCGGACGGATATTAGAAATGGGTCGGCGCATTGGGCCGGCGTTTTTGTCGACGCTGACCCAAACGAACATAGGCGGATGAAATGGGTATTCCCGTTGGAGTTGCTCTCACATGAACGTTTGATTGCAGCTGCACCAAGAGACGTTTCAAGGTTCAAGTATGCATGTGCCCAGGGCCTTGGACAGGATTGCCAGTACGACAGGAATTCAACGGATGAGGGGCAGATCTTTTTTTTTCCTTCGTCCAAACGAGATGATGCACCATGAGTCCATGACACGCTGCACGTACGGCGTTGTGAGCGGAACTGGAACGATGGTTGCATTTGTTGAGCTGTAGCTAAATCGATTATTATTACTCCTAGCCAAGTAGTGCATACTACAAGTTTGGGGCCATTAAACTGCTAAATCACACACACCATGTCGAGGGCTCCTTCCATGGATGACCTCAGGTGAGCAGAGCTGCAGAGGCTAGCAGGCTGCGGTGCAGGGGCAGCGAGCAGACAGGCCGGGGCAGGTGAGCGCGCGAGCGCCCCATGTCATCTCTCCTGTCACCGGCCGGCTCGTCCAAAGCACACACAAGAACCAATCCGTGTAGCCCTCCCTGATCCACCGTATCACCAAAGTCTGAAAGACTGTAGCAGGGCGAGAGCTCGCCAACCTGCTTTCCTCTCTCCAAGGCTCGTCTCATGTGCTTGGGTTGCAAACAAGCGTGCTGCAGTTTTTACTGCTTCTCCGAATACCATTGCATGAATAACACTAGCTAGTGGCAGTGATGTAGTACTAGCAGTAGCATCATGCACCAGGGCACTCCATCAAATTGCTACGTGCTCCCTCTGTTCGGAATTACTTGTCTCGGAAATGAATGTACAAGAACTAAAATATATCTAGATACACCCATATCTGCGACAAGTAATTCAGAACGGAGGGAGTAGTACATTCGTAACATGCAGGAAACAATTTCCGTCAGGAAAATAGGCATGCAAAATAAACGTGCAACGGGCAGGAAGGAGCTAGACGTTGGCACGTACGAAATCGCTGCAAGGCCGTGACAGACATGCGGTGCCATGCATGCATGCGAGCTCCTCCTGCACCGGAGATGGAGATGTCGCCGCGGCAGCTGCATATTTGCCGACCATCTGGATCTGGTGCAACCACGGGCAGAGAGGGCCCGGTCTTTGTCTTACACACAAAGAGGCAACTGCTCCACATACGCTTTTGGTTGCCACCTTGGATTTCGTTCTATGGCTACCAGCCTACCACAAACAAAAAACAGACGGCTGCATGCACGGAGGTTCCTTTTTTTTGTTTTTTGAGGGAACATGCACGGAGGTTCCGGAGTTATCATCTGTGTACTATTCGTAGCGACAACGCAAATTGCAGAAGCACCCGAGAGGCGCTTCCTCCCTTCCCCCACGCAGCAGTTTCGAGCATGTAAAGCAGGTACTACTTACATCGGTCCTGCACTGCCACAACACCTCAACAGAACAACAGAACAAGACGGCAATGCTTCTTTCTCCGGCACCGGACGAGTCCAGTTCCGTTCAACTGTGCAGAAAGAAACACTTTTGCCTGCGCCCTTTAATAAAGAGAGTACTGCAAAAGGACTAAAACCAAATCAAACACATGCACGGCAGGGTTCTAGCTACAGGCCGGTGCACGCTAGCTGCATGCATATGCTACGCCATGCTAGCTGGTACTGCCGGTGCAGAGTGTCTTGATGCATGGGGAGGAAGAACACAAGACGAGACGTCACCTCCGTGGAGTAGAGCTGGCAGTGCTACCATGGACATAAGTTTGTTTGTGGTACTCCCGTTGCCATTAACCGCGCTTGTTTGTTTGTGCAACCGTCTTAAAAATGACATAAGTTTTTTTTTTCGTTTTAACCCTTGGACATAAAACATCGTCTTCTCGCGCTCATAACAAAAACATAAGTTTGTTTTGATTTTAATCCTGGACATGAAAATTGGTGGTAGCAGAAATTTGACCGGTTGCAGCGCGCCTTCCGTGCTTCACCGCTCGCTCGCTCGCTCGCTGTTGCATGCTCTCAAAAAGAACCACTGTTTTCTACGACTGCTGCAAGCTGTGATCTGCAAACTTGGGAGAAGCACTGCTCCATGGCGGCGGGAACCAGGGCGAGTGATGATGAGCCGGCTGAAGTCGGGGGCAGTGCGCCTCTTCCCGCGTCATTTCCTTGTGCTGTGCCTGTGGTGGTTGCGGCGGCGGCTGCCATTGGAGCGGCGCGGCTGGGATGGGCTGCGGCGGCGTGGCTCGCTGTGGCGGTGGCTGCCATTGGAGCGGCGCAGCTGGGATGGCCTGCTGCTGCTGCGGCGGCGGTGGTGTGGCTCGTCGCGGCGGCAGCTTCTGTCGAGGTTGCGGCGGTGGCTGGCGTTGGAGCGGCGCGGCTGCGATGGGCTCCGGTGTGGCCTGAGACGGCAGCGACGTCTGGAACTGCATCGGCGTCGGCGTCGGCGTCGGCGTGGGCGTAGGGAAGACGACGGGCGGGACCTGCGCGGCCTGCCCGCCGACGCGCTGGATGAAGGCGATGACGGAGGCGTGACGCGCGGCCGCCGCGGCGCGCTCGTGCGCGCGCTGCTCCTGCTCGCGCTTGAGCCGGGCCACCTCCTGCCGGCGCCAGGCCTCCTCCCGCGCCGCGCGCTCCGCCTCCCTCTTCTCCATGGCCGCCAGGAACCGCTGCTGCATCTCCTCTTGCCTCTCGACGACCTGCTTCATCAGCCCCTCCACGAAAGCCATCATCTTCTTCCTGACGCCGCCGCGCTTGCGCTTGCCGAGGCCGCCCGGGCCGTCGCCGGTCGCCGCCGCCATCTCGCCGTCCTCGGGCCCGTCGTCGTCGTCGGACCCAGACTCGGACATGGACGGGACGCTCAGGCCTTGCAGACAGACGGGAGGTGGCTGGGGGAGCTCCACCGCCGCCGCAGGCGCCGCCCAGGAAACAGGAGCCGGCATGATCGGGAACCTCGGTGGCGGCGGCGGCGGCGGCGGCATTGCGCTCATCGGCCGCGGCGCCGAGAAGGCGGCGTGCGGCTGCGGGGGGCCGCGGCCGCCGAGGACCATCAGCAGCTGCTCCTGGTGCTTCTGCAGCCACGCGCGGGCGGTGGCGGCGTGCAGCGCGTCGAGCGCCTCGGAGAAGCGGTAGGTCCTGCCGTCCTGCCTGCCGGCCCGGCTCTGCTCGGCGCGCTTGTAGGACCTGTGCATGCCCCCGAGCTTCTCCCTGCACTTCTTGGCGCTCCTCCTCTCGTAGCCGAGCTCCGCGAGCTTGCCGGAGACCTCTTCCCAGATCCAGAGGGGAACCTTGCCCCTGACGGCGGCGTCGCGGAAGGCGGCGGCCATCTCCGACCGGATCCTGATGAGCGCCAGCGTCTCCTCCCGCGGCCACTGGTTGCGCACAGGCCACGGCCCGGCGCCGCCGTTGCCGCCGGAGTCGCCGAGCATGTCGTCGGCGGGGAAGCTGCTGGCCTCGGTGGTGGGCGGCTTCTCGGCGGCACCAGGTCCGGAGAGGAGGCGACGGCGCTGGCTGGGGACGGGAGGGAGGTGAATAGGGGACGGATGCACGGGAGGGGGTGGTGAAAAAAGATGCGTGCGTGGGGAGGAAGGCAGAGGTAGAGAGAGAGAGAGAGAGAGAGAGAGTAGCAGGATGCCCCTGCAAAAGTATCAACCCTACGAGTCTTCCATTTTTGAATTTGAATTTGATCCTGATCTCTCAACGAGCAACGAAAAGTACTGCTCCCTCCGTTGTTCACAGATAATACCTTTGGCGCTAAAACGTCTTACATTTAAATAAAATGTTTTGGATATTTTAATATGGACTACATGCGAGTGGACCTTTTGCCCACAAAAGTGTCGCCTAAGATATACCGTCGGCACTGGCGGAGGACCTCAATGGGCAAGGCATGGCAGCCGCCATACCTTGATTAGATGGAATGAAATTTTTATACCTATGCATCTACTGCTATCGCTCGATATCCTGGCTGCCATGCAACGCTGCGAAAGGACGCTACGAGAGCGAGAAGCCGTTCGCTGATAACTGGGCCACGCAGACGTAGCCCACAAACAAACCGATCACAGACCCCCACGAAGCCACGATGCACGGACCAGCCATAGCGTTGATCCATTGATGCACCAAGCCACCAACCAACTACGCACGCATGGAGCAAGGCTTGTAGGGAGATGAAAATATATCTCCAAGAATTTCAAGGATTCAAGCTTCAATGGGTCAAGAGAGGATCGAATAGAGCTATTCATGCGTGCACTTAGGACAAGCTTAATATTGGTGTTAGCTCTTTGTCTCTTGATGTAATCCCTGCTTATCTGATTGATCTTGTACAATCGGATACAAATCCGCCTAACACTTAAATAAATTGCCGAGAGGGCGATTCTCAAAACGAAAACTACACTCGCACACAGCAGCAATCCTAGAAAGTACGTGGCGGCTGGCCAGGATGAGGCGGATGACGGGACATGCGGATGGTTGCCACACCTTAATTTTTTTTTTGTCCTCCGCTTCTGCCGTCGTGTAGTGTACACCAACAAACCCGACGCGGCCGACCATAGCATCGCCAATTTTGAGAGGTGGTTGCAGGAGGAGTGGCGCAAGGTCATGCGGCTCGACCTTGCTAGAGTAACCCCAGCCCAAATCCCCTCAAATCATCTCCAAATCTACCCTCAATCCCCAAAAACTAAGGTCTACTATCAGTTTCTCATAACAACTCACACCAATCCGCACAAAAAAAACTTACTTTCCGGTCCAAGATATGAAGAACAAGAACTGGTCATCGATGCCTCGTAAGCCTAACCCAAATCCATCGTAAACGGGTTCCCAATTGCGATAGAACGCCATGGATACGGTACATAGCATAGTCACGAGGGAACTCCACTGGATCCCGAAGTCACGGCTCCATGGAAGCGTCGACCTCCAAGACGGTGTCGCCTTGGATTCGTTGAAGAGGAGATGAAGAGATAGGGTTTATTTCGGAGGAAGGGGGCTGGAGGGTTGCATGGCCTTGACACGTATATGTGAAATTTCATGGTTCTTTTTTTGTAAATTGCTATTCGGCCCGCGCGAGTGAGGACCAATAGTTGATTATTTTTTCTGTAACTCGGGGAGTTCTCTGGATAGATATAGATGTGGTTAGCCTGCACGTGTTGGCGTGGCACTCCACGCGTACGTGTTCGAGCAGATTTGTATAAAATTGTTACCCCCTCCGATTCTAAATATAAGTCTTTTTAGAGATTCCAATACGAATTGCATACGAAGTAAAATGAGTGAATGCACACTTTAATATATTTATATACATTCATATATAGTTCGTATTGAAATCCCTAGAAATGCTTGTATTTAGAAATGGAGGAGGGCTCAAAAATGCTAGACTTACGGGTAGCATTGCACGGTTTCCTACTACGGATTCTCTCCCCACCAATCTTTGTGCCCTCTGATTTTTACTGTGGGGCCCTCCTCATTTCAACTTCCAACCAAATATTGACACATGTTCCCTTAACAACAATCCCGTACGAGTTGAGCGTAAGTGTAGCATCGCTGGCGAGGGCTCCATGCCGTTTCGTCACCGGCTCGTCCAAAGCGGGAGTACACATAACAGAAGAGAAGCACCAACCCCGTCGTCTCCCCTTCTCATCCACCGTACGGAGGAGTATCCCGTGACCACGCAAGACATGCGGTGTGGAGGGTGCGGTGCGAGCTCCTGTCCTGCAGACTGTACAGGAGATGGAGATGTCGATCGTTGGCAGCCTTGCACCAGGATCGGCCGCCCTCTGCCGCACACCCCACGCTTTGGACAGGCTTTGTTTTGCACAAAAGCGGCAACTGCCCCACGTACGCACGCTCTTGCTTGCCCCCTTCCTCCAAAACCTGCCACAAGATCACGCAGGTGCATGACACACATGCATGCATGCATGCCATGGCGTCGTCCTCCATGGAGCATACCAGCATATGTGCACAGTACTCCAACCGACAATGCAAATCGCAGAAGCACCCGAGGCTCGTCTGCCCTTCTCCACGCAGCACCTGCAGCACGAAAAAGCAGTGGTACACCGGTCCTGCGAAGCCAGAACGCCGCCTGGTACGCCCACCTCAGCAAGACAAGACGACAACACTTGTTTCTTTCTCCGGCAACGGACGAGACCACCTACACGGAGCAAATTTGACAATTTTAACCTTGGGACGGAATCAATTCACGGAATAAACTGCCCGTGAAACTATTTTACAGCGTTGACCCTTTTGTGTAGCGCCCGCCACGCAGGCGCCACACCCTACGGTGCAACGCCCAGCTCTGAGGCGTTGCACGCCTGTCCACCGTGGCAGCCCTTGGGCCCGCACCCAGTAGTGCAGCGCCTCCGAGCTAGGTGCCACACATGTAATGTGCAGCGCCTAGCTCGGAGGCGCTGCACTGGACTTATCCAGCGGCTTGGCCCCCCTCCCCCACTCCCCCCACCCCACACACCCCAACCCGAGCTTTGCCCCCTCTCCCACTCTCTCCCCCTCTCAAATCCTTCCTCAAATCTTGCAAATTTGTCCATGGATTTCGAAGTCATACCCTCCCTCAAGGTAATCTTCTCCGATCCCCTTGTTTTGATCCAAGTAATGCTAGTTTGGGGAAACCCTAGTTTTGTTTGGATCTAGAGATTTGCATGGAGATGTGAGATCTTTATTTGCCAATTTCCTATGATTAGGCTTTGTTAGTATGTTAGGGTTATTCTTATGGGTGTTCTTATGTTGGTGCTAGGGTTATGGTTAGGGTTATTGTTAGGGTTATGGTTATGGTTAGGGTTAGGGTTATGGTTAGGGTTAGGGTTGTTGTTTGATATATATATTAGGGTTTGTATTCCGTGTTAATCCTTAAATTAGTACTCATGGAAGCAATGTTACGTTGTGTTGTTTGAATGCTTATAGGGATGGGAAGAACATGTGTGTTTGTTCATCATGGGGACAAAGACGCCTTCTTGAAAGGCAATATTGAACCGGATCCGGATGAGCTTGATATGGTGTTTGATAGTAGTCCTAGCTATGCGGAGCTCTTGCAACAAGTGAGGAAAGATTTGAATTGGATGGACCCTAGTGATATCATTGAGTTGGAGGGAAGGCATAATGTAGGTTTTGGAATGCACATCCGTTGGAAGACAATGCGTATCAACTCGGAGCAACGTTGGGTTGCATACAAGGAAACGGTGGCCGATTCACTTGGCAAGGCTCTTGAGTTATTTGCAACGAAGAAGGTTGATTCAAATTTGCATTTGGACTTGAACCGAAAACCCTCCCCTTTGGTTGCTAGTAGCCCCCCACCCTTGAAGCGAGATGAAATTGTTGAACCTCTTTTGACCCAAGAAGTGAGGCCAACATTGAGCCCGTTTACAAACAACGAAGATGAAGCTTTGCAAGAGGACAATGATGAGTATGCGGACGATGACAATGAAGTTGATCTCCATGACAACAATGTGGGTGATCTTGACAAATATCATTTGCAAGAGACAATGGACCATTCCATCCCTTTTCCCGTGCATATGCATCGGATTCGTATGACGAAGGTCCCGATGAACAAGTTGATGAGGAGGGGTTCACGGTGAAGGAGGCCGAAACTTTCGAGAAGGTATTCGGTCGGGATCACAAGACACCATCGTTTAAGGATGTTAGTCTCGCGGATGAAGCCGTTGTGGATGGTGGCAAATCTATATCTCTTGGGGTTAGGCCAAGCTCTCACCGTGATTTGGGAGACGACAAGAACCGGATTGCTAAAGGGTCTAAGTTCGAAACCTTGTTGGAATTGAAGATGTGGCTCGACAACTACTCGGTTACGCATTATCGTCCACACAAGGTGGTGCACTCGGACGTCAATGTGCGCTACACGGTTGCATGTGCATGTGAAGATGAAATATGTCCGTGGATTGTGCGTGCAAGACCATGGAAAGGAGGTCCCGCTTGGCACGTAGTGAGTTGTGTGCCAACTCACATGTGCCGAGGCAAAAGGGTGGATGGCAAGATTGTGTCCCAAGACCACAGACAACTCACGTCCGAGTTCATCGCTTACAGGCTCTCCAACTCAATATCCACACTTCCAACAATGAGCGTCCAACATGTCATTGACCTTGTGAAAGCCATCTTTCATTACAAGGTGAAGTACGACAAGGCATGGAAGGCGAAGCAAGCCGCATTTAAGATGTTGTATGGTACTTGGGAGGAAGCATACAACCGAATCCCTAGGTTGTTGTTAGCCATGGCCGCCACAAACCCTAGGTTGTTGTTAGCCATGGCCAAGCCAACCAAGAGGTAGCCAACAAGTGCGAAGGCAACAACGTGGTAGCCAACAAGTGCCAAGGCAACCAAGTGGGAGCCAACCTAGTGATAGCCAACAAGTGCCAAGCCAACCAAGTGGGAGCTAACCAAGTGGTAGCCAACAAGTGCCAAGCCAACCAAGTGGTAGCCAACAAGTGCCAAGCCAACCAAGTGTTAGTCAAAGAGGATCTAGGCAACAAAGAGGTCGGCAACTAGGACTTACAAGAGGCCGTGGTGGTGGTAGTCTAGGCCGTGGTGGTGGTAGAGCTCATGGTGGTGGTGTTGGCCATGGTGATGGTATTGGCCGTGGTGATGGTCTTGGCCTTGGTGATGGACTTGGCCGTGGTGATGGACAAGGACAAGGTCGTTATAGAGGAATGTTTGGATACCTCGATGGACCATTTCCGTATGTTGCTCACTAACTATAATGTTTCAAATGTTCTTGTTTTTCATATGTTCTTATTTTACATGTGCTTCCATTTATTTTTATTGTCTTTACTAACCATTATGTTTCACTCATTGTAAGTATGGGGGCTTCCCAACCCAACAAATCAACAATGAAGGAGGATGGCGAAGATGAGATGGCGGGATGGTGGGAGAAGGCTGCGAAGAAGCTTAGAGAGGAGGATGTAGCCAAGCTAAAGAAGAAGAAAAAGAGGAGCTTGAGGAGAAGAGGAAGGCAAAAGAGAGAGCGTCAAATGCGATGCGCGCTAGGGAGCAAGCATTGGTGAGGAAATGTGAGGAGGCACAGAAGAAGCGTCAAAAGGATTTTGAAGAAGGAACCATGAAGCTTTGGGCAATTACAGCCGGAAAAAAAGAGAGGGTGTAGGATCGAAAGTATGTCTAGAGGGGGGTGATTAGACTACTTGACCAAATAAAAGCTTAACCTTTTCCCAATTTTAGTTTTTGGCAGATTTTAGCTATTTTAGGACAAGTCAAGCAATCATCACACAATTCAACCAAGCATGCAAAGAGTATATTGGCAGCGGAAAGTAAAGTATGCAACTTGCAAGAATGTAAAGGGAAGGGTTTGGAGAATTCAAACGCAATTGGAGACACGGATGTTTTTCCAGTGGTTCGGATAGGTGGTGCTATCCTACATCCACGTTGATGGAGACTTCAACCCACAAAGGGTAACGGTTGCGCGAGTCCACACAGGGCTCCACCCACAAAGGGTAACGGTTGCGCGAGTCCACACAGGGCTCCACCCACGAAGGGTCCACAAAGAAGCAACCACCCACAAAGGGTCCACGAAGAAGCAACCTTGTCTATCCCACCATGTCCATCGCCCACACAGGACTTGCCTCACTAGTGGTAGATCTTCACGAAGTAGGCGATCTCCTTGCCCTTACAAACTCCTTGGTTCAACTCCACAATCTTGTCGGAGGCTCCCAAGTGACACCTAGCCAATCTAGGAGACACCACTCTCCAAGAAGTAACAAATGGTGTGTAGGTAATGAACTCCTTGCTCTTGTGCTTCAAATGATAGTCTCCTCAACACTCAACTCTCTCTCATAGGATTTGGATTTTGTGGAAAGAAGATTTGAGTGGAAAGCAACTTGGAGAGGCTAGATATCAAGATTCATATGGTAGGAATGGAATATCTTGGTCTCAACACATGAGTAGGTGGTTCTTTCTCAGAACATATGAGTTGGAATGGTGTATGTGTTCTGATGGCTCTCTCTTCAAATGAAGAGGAGGTGGAGGGGTATATATAGCCTCCACACAAAATCCAACCGTTACACACAATTTTCCAATCTCGGTGGGACCGAATCAACAAACTCGGTCGGACCGAAAATGTAAACCTAGTGACCGTTAGAGATTTTCGGTGGGACTGACATGCAATTCGGTAGGACCGATATGGTTAGGGTTTGGGCATAACGTAATCTCGGTGAGACCGATTACACAAACTCGGTGAGACCGATTTTGGTAATTAGCTAACCAGAGAGTTGGTCAGGCAAACTCGGTGGGACCGATTTGCTCTTTCGGTGAGACCGAAAAGTTACAAAAAGGAAACACTGAATTTACATTGCAATCTCGGTGGGACCGATCCGCTCTTTCAGTGTGACCAAAAAGTTACGAAAGGGAAACAGAGAGTTTGCAATCCCATCTCGGTGAGACCGAGATCCCTATCGGTAGAACCGAATTGCTAGGGTTTGGCAGTGGCTTATGACAAGTGAAACTCGGTGGCGCCGGATAGAAAGAATCGGTAGGACCGAGTTTGGCTTAGGGTTTAGGTCATATGTGGATATGGGAAAGTAGTTGAGGGTTTTGGAGCATATCACTAAGCACATGAAGCAAGAGGCTCATTAAGCAACACCTCATCCCTCCTTGATAGTATTGGCTTTTCCTAAAGACTCAATGTGATCTTGGATCACTAAAATATAAAATGAAGAGTCTTGAGCTTTTGAGCTTGAGCCAATCCTTTGTCCTTAGCATTTTGAGGGTTCCACTTTCACATCCATGCCATGCCAATCATTGAGCTTTCCTGAAATAGTCATCTTGGAATAGCATTAGCTCAATGAGCTATATGTTGTTATGAATTACCAAAACCACCTAGGGATAGTTGCACTTTCAGTTGTCTTCTTTTATTTTGGTTCCGTAGTCGGACCTTGATTGTATTCTGGATGATGTATGTTTATCTTGTATTTGTGTGAAGTGGCGATTTTAAGCCAACTCTTTATCCCTTTCTTATTCAGTACATGGGATTGTGTGAAGATTACCCCTCTTGCGACAAACCTACCATGCGGCTATGCCTCTAAATCGTGCCCCGACACGTGGAATATATAGCTGCATTGTGGTTGTTACAAGTTGGTAATCAGAGCCATCCCCGACTTAGGAGCCCCCTGCTTGATCGATTCGCTGACGTTGTTGAGTCTAGAACAAAATGTTTTGAGTCTTAGGATTATATATATCGGAGACTAGGATTCTTTTTACTCCCCAGTCCCTTCGTCGCTCTAGTGAGGCCTCCTGACGTAGAGTTTTGACTCTTCTCTCCTTAAATTTCACGATTTTTTTAGGATCACGCGGGTATCTTGGAATCGTTCTGATAGTCTTGTGACGAGAACATTGTTCTTGATGCCTCCTGACATTTAGGGGTTGTGGCAGTGTCCCGGGGAGTTGAGCTCCGAGGTGTTGTCGTCACAATTTTATCGTTGCAGTTCTGGAATACCTGAGTTCGCCGACACCAAAAATCTCTTTTATGCAGTTGTTGGTGAGATAACCTCGACACCACCTAGTACTGGGGCGGCAGTTTAGGAGTATTGCCATAACTCATATAACGGATGCTTTTCGGAGGTTGAGGTAAATGATTTCCGAAGGTTTCTTGGTTATGTGTTGAAGGATGGATACAACTGGATGTAGGAATTGTTAGTTTGGGTGAGATATTATGCTTCCCCTGTATCCCCAACACCTGATTGCATAAACAAAAAGTTTCGGGAGTTTATAAGTGGGAATTCAAGTAGCTCCTTGAGGGAGTCCTGGATTAGGGAGTCTCCGGACAGCCGGACTATATCCTTTGGCCGGACTGTTGGACTATGAAGATACAAGATTGAAGACTTCGTCTCGTGTCCGGATGGGACTCTCCTTGGCGTGGAAGGCAAGCTAGGCAGTACGGATATGGATATCTCCTCCTTTGTAACCGACCCTATGTAACCCTAACCCTCTCCGGTGTCTATAGAAACCGGAGGGTTTTAGTCCGTAGGACACAACAATAACATACAATCATACCATAGGCTAGCTTCTAGGGTTTAGCCTCTCCGATATTGTGGTAGATCTACTCTTGTACTACCCATGTCATCAATATTAATCAAGCAGGACGTAGGGTTTTACCTCCATCAAGAGGGCCCGATCCTGGGCAAAACTTCGTGTCCCCTGCCTCTTGTTACCATCCACCTAGACGCACAGTTCGGGACCCCCTGCCCGAGATCCACCGGTTTTGACACCGACATTGGTGCTTTCATTGAGAGTTCCTCTGTGTCGTCGCCGTTAGGCTTGATGGCTCCTTCTATCATCGTTAGCGACGCAGTCCAGGGTGAGACTTTTCTCCCCGGACAGATTTTTGTATTCAGCAGCTTTGCACTGCGGGCCAATTTTCTTAGCCATCTGGAGTAGATCGAAAGCTATGCCCCTGGCCATCAGGTCAGGTTTGGAAGTTTAAACTACACGGCCGACATCCGCGGAGACTTGATCTTCGATGGATTCGAGCCTCTGCCTTATGCATCACGCGGTCACGATGAGTACGATTTAGCTCTACCATCAGACAGTGTTCAGGAGATCGCACCGGCAGCTGCTCCGACCTTCAATTCAGAGCCAGACGCGCCGTCCATGGACGGGCGGATGGACCCCGCCACGAAGGCCTTACCCTCATCGGTGATTGAGCCAAACATCGACCTTACCCTGCACGAGAGCCGTGTTGCTAATCTGCCGGATCCTTCTCCGGCCACGGACTCCGAACCACCGGCGCCCGTCCCTATTGAATCCAATTGGGCGCCGATCATGGAGTTTACCTCCACGGATATTTCTTGGCACTCGTCCTTCGGCGGCGTACTGAACTCATTAAGGTCCCTCTCCCTGTCAGGAGGATCCTGGCCAAACTATGTCCGGCAGGATTGGGATGCGGATGATGAAAAAAATCACCGCCCACCCACCACCCACTTAGTAGCCACTGTCGATGACCTAACCGACATGATCGACTTCGACTCCGAAGAAATTGACGGTATGGACGACGATGCAGGAGACGAACAGGAACCACTGCCCATAGGGCACTGGACGCCCACTTCATCACATGACGTATACATGGTGGACACACCAAAAGAAAACGACCCCAAGGAACAGAAGGACGCAATGAAAGGTTGTCCCCTCGAGAAGCAGTCAAAGCGGCAGCGTGAGCGCCGCTCCAAATCCCGCCTCGGCAGAAACAACGATCATACAGACCCAGCGTTAGAGCAGGGTGAACCATCGCCAGACCACGGCAACACGGAGAATCAAACCGAACAACCCGATTCTGTCAAAGATAATAGTCCGGGTGACATCACATCGGACAGATAGCCGGAGCAACAGAATGCCCATCAAAGGCTCGTTGCCACCGCGAGGAGTCTAAAAAAGCAGAAGCAAAGGCTCAAGGATGCGCAAGACACACTTAAAATCGGATGGAGCAAAGTACTCAATACAGCAGCGAAGTACGGCGGTAATTGCCCCACAAAGAGCTACCCAAAGCGGAAGTTGCTACCTGAATTCCATGGGGAGGCCTTAGATCCCCCGCAACCAAAAATTAAAACGGCCACCTGGCCGGACAGACGACCTCACGGCCAACATAGAGCGGCAAACAACGCCGCACATAAGCCAATACGCGATTCACGCGAGGGCTCGCATCAAAAGGACGGCGCAACCAGATCCATCTATGGACCACGCAAGCGCGCTCCAGCATACGATGCAACACAACAAACATCCAAACAACACGGTAAACCAAGATACAGGGGTGCCGCACACCCCCTATGTTTCACCAATGAGGTGCTGGACCATGAATTTCCAGAGGGATTCAAACTCGTAAACATAGAGGCATACGACAGAACAATAGACCCTGGGGTCTGGATTGAGGACTATATCCTCCATATCCATATGGCTCGAGGAGACGATCTCCACGCCATCAAGTACTTACCACTCAAGCTCAAAGGGCCAGCTCGGCACTGGCTCAAAAGCCTCCCCGAAAACTCCATTGGAAGCTGGGAAGAGCTCGAAGATGCTTTTTTGGGCAAATTTTCAAGGGACTTATGTCCGACCTCCGGATGCGGATGATTTGAGTCATATAACTCAACAGCCCGGAGAGTCAGCCCGAAAGCTTTGGAACAGGTTTCTTACTAAAAAGAACCAAATACTCGACTATCCGAACGTCGAAGCCTTGGCATATTTTAAGCATAGCATCCGTGACGAATGGCTTGCCCGACACCTCGGCCAAGAAAAGCCGAGAACAATGGCAGCATTAACATGCCTCATGACCCACTTTTGCGCGGTGAGGACAGCTGGCTAGCCAGATGCAGCACCAGCGACCCAAGAACAATGGCAGTATAAACACAGCCTTAATAAATTTCATAAAAACATTGTGTTTACAATGGGAATACATGTCACTCAAACATAATATTCTTCGAGCACTGGGCCTCTATCAAACGAGCACCCTCAAGAACCTCTTCGAAATAGTGCTCGGCAGCTACTCGGCCTACGGCCGAACCCTGCGCCGCAACAGTGGTAGCATCCATCTCCGCCCAGTATGCTTTAACACGGGCAAGGGCCATCCGCGAGCCTTCTATGCACGCTGACCTCTTCATCGCATTGATGCGTGACACCGCACCAAGGAACTGCTGCACTAAGCTGAAATAGCTGTTCGGCTTCGGCTTTTCCGGCCATAGCTGATCCACAACAGACCTCATGGCGAGTCCAGACAACCTATTGAGTTTGGCCCATTCCGCTAGCTGATCAGTCAATGCAAGCGGACGCTCTGGAACGTTAAATTGCGACCAGAACAGCTTGTCCACTTCACGATCTGTTTGATCTTGGAAGTATTTGGCCGCATTGACAGCGCTTGCCGCCAAGTCCATATATGCGTCTGTCGAACTCCACAGCCGATCCAGAGGGGCATACCGTGGATCTCCGAACTTCCTCCGCAGCATGAAGGGCTTCCCAGCCGCAATATCCCCGGCCTCACGTAGCTCCTCCTTCTTCGCTCTCATAGCAGAGCGGGTGTCTTTGTTTGCCATCGTGGCCTTTTCAAGGTCCGTTGCCTTCACTCGGTTTTCCTGTTCAAGGAACTGGCAACGGTCGGCAGTGTCTTTTAACTTTATGGCCATCTCGGCCATCTTCTCTTTGCTCTCGCAATGCGCGGCCTTCTCGGCTTTCAAATCTTCGGCTGCCATCAAAGCAGCCGCATTACTAATCCTTGCTTGTTCTTTGGCTTGGGCAAGTTCCGCTCGCAGGGTTTCTACGGTGGCAGCTCCATCTGCAGTCAAAACATATTAAAGATACTGGCATCATGCTGCTCTTACTATGTGGCATTCACCAGAAAATACCACTTACCCTGTGCCTCGTCAAGCCTCTTGTTAACAAGCTCGATGTCGGCATCCGCCGCATCAGGTTGCCGCTTCAGTTCGGCCAACTCATGAGTCCGGCTAGCCACCGGAGCTCCCACTACCTGCACATTAAAGCGGTACGGTTATTACCTGGGACTATGATCCTCTGTTTGTCGCCGTTCTCGGAGACAACCAGAGTCTCAGGGGCTACTATCTACACAGGGCACACCTAAAAATGTGCGGTACCATCACAAATGTACATCATTTTATGTACCTCAAAGCCCGTTAGTAGACTCATAAAGGCATCATGCAGCCCGCTTTCGGCAGATGAAATCCTTTCCATCACCGTACCCATCAATGTACGGTGTTCTTCTGAGATGGCCGCTCGCTCCAACAGCTCTCTCAGTACGTCCGACCGCATACCAGATGGTGTCGGACTCTTCTGTTTGCTCTCTTCGAGAGCCGGACGCTGGGGACTTCGGGTGACTATAGGATTATCTTCTGGCCTCACCGGATCCGGAGAGGCCCTCCGTGATGACACTTCAAGGTCGCCCACTTCTTGAGCGGAGGAGTCCGAGGGAGGCGTTTCGCTCTCCATCATCTCCGGAAGAAGATCCCCCGAAGATGAGCTCTGTTGAGAAGGGCTAAGATCCGAACTGCAAGATACATACCGGTTATTTTCCTCAGAGGTAAGGTAATATATCTTCACTATTAAAGTACTTTTTAATTACTTACAGCTTGTTAGAGGGCTGATCCCCGCGCGGACTTTGTGCGGCTAGAGTACCCTCCAAGGCAGGACCCTCTGGTGGAGATTTCTTCTCCCGCTTGGAAACCTTGGTTTCCGGATCTTCATAGGTAGTCCTCTTCCTTCCCCGGGATGAGAGAATGTCAGATTCCTCCCCTCGGTTATCCTTCCTCACGGAAACGCACGTTCCCTCGGTCGGAATAGGTAGCGGTGGAGGCCTGCTTTCACCCTCATTATTTCCCCCTTTGTCTTCCTTTGACAGCTCCGAGCAAGGTGCTAGCTCGAGCATCTTTTCTAGTACCGGATTTTCCAAACCCTCGGGAAGGGGGGCCGAACATCGAACCATCTTTGCCTTTGTTATCCACTCCTGGTCAAAGAGCGGTTTCTCAGAATAACGTCATGATAAATGAAAGACGGGTTGTTCGGCTAAAGGATAACTTACTTGGTCGACGGCGCGGTTGCTGCTCAGGCCCACATCCTCGGTAGTATCCGGACACTCCATCTGGGGTCCGAAGAATGATCTATACATCTCCTCATGCGTCAGGCCGAGGAAATTCTGAATAGCGTGCGGTCCTTCTGGGTTGAACTCCCACATGCGAAGAGGCCGGCGTTTGCATGGTTGGATTCGTCGAACCAGCATGACTTGCATTACCATAATCAAACTAAAATCTCCTTCGAAGAGATTTTGAATGCGGTTTTGCAGTACAGGCACGTCCTTGGCTGGACCCCAGCTCAGCCCTCTGCTAATCCATGACATCAGTTGTGGTGGAGGGCCTGAGCGGAAAGCGGGGGCAGCCGCCCACTTGGCACTTCTGGGAGCTGTGATGTAAAACCACTCTCGTTGCCACAATTCGGACACCTCTGGAATAAAACCTTTTGGCCATGGAGCTCCAGAAATCTTGCTTATTAATGCACCTCCGCACGCTGCATGCTGCCCCTCGACCGTCTTCGGCTTCACGTCAAAGGTCTTGAGCCACAGGCCGAAGTGAGGGGTAATGCGGAGGAAGGCCTCACATACGACAATAAATGCTGAGGTGTGGAGAAAGGAGTCCGGGGCTAGATCATGGAAATCTAGCCCGTAATAAAACATCAACCCCCTAACGAAGGGATCCAAAGTGAGGCCTAGACCTCGGAGGAAGTGGGAGATGAACACGACGTCTTCGTTGGGTTCAGGAGTAGGGACGACCTGCCCTCGGGCAGGCAGCCGATGCGAAACCTCGGCGGTCAGGTATCTGGCCTCCCTCAACTTCTTGATATCTTCTTCTGTAACGGAGGAGGGCATCCACTGGCCTTGAAGGCTGGATCCGGACATGATCGAAGGTCCGAAGCACCTGACCTGGGCTTTGGGTGTTAGAACTCGAGGCGGGGGAAGGATTCGATTGAGCACGGGAGGGAAAAAGTAAAAGCTTTGTCCCTTTATAAAGAGGGTGACTATCAAGCGTCCTCTCCGTAGCCGTTTGGGACTTTCCTATAATATAGCAGTCCTAGATACGGTTGTGTTACCCATGACCGTATTGATGAGAATCCCGTAATTAGGGGAACATGATCTCTGCTTTGACAAGACGTGTCAAAAAACTGCCTCGCGTTATGTGCGGGGCTAGTTAAAGGAAACGGTTCGAATAATCATCGGGCCATGACATAATGTCGTGTTGCCAAGACGTGTCAGCAGATTAGATTTGTGGAAGTATTATTCTCTCTACGGTGGTATGTGGAACTTATTTTGCAGGGTCGGACACTATCCTTGTATTCAAATTCTTCCATGGTGTATTCGGGGGAGGAACCCGCCTTGCAATGCCGAAGACAACACTGCGCGCCGGACTCATCGTCATTGAAAGCCTGGTTCAGGGGCTACTGAGGGAGTCCTGGATTAGGGGGTCTCCGGACAGCCGGACTATATCCTTTGGCCGGACTGTTGGACTATGAAGATACAAGATTGAAGACTTCGTCTCATGTCCGGATGGGACTCTCCTTGGCGTGGAAGGCAAGCTAGGCAGTATGGATATGGATATCTCCTCCTTTGTAACCGACCCTATGTAACCCTAACCCTCTCCGGTGTCTATATAGACCGGAGGGTTTTAGTCCGTAGGACACAACAATAACATACAATCATACCATAGGCTAGCTTCTAGGGTTTAGCCTCTCCGATCTCGTGGTAGATCTACTCTTGTACTACCCATGTCATCAATATTAATCAAGCAGGACGTAGGGTTTTACCTCCATCAAGAGGGCCTGAACCTGGGTAAAACTTCGTGTCCCCTGCCTCCTGTTACCATTCGCCTAAACGCACAGTTCGGGACCCCCTACCCGAGGTCCGCCGGTTTTGACACCGACACTCCTAGAATAATCTATCCAACAGACACATGATAAGATATGGGATCTATCATATGTTTGTTTCCGGCTTATTTCCTAAGCCAATCCTTTGTTTTTGTTTTGAGTTTGTGGTATTCGAGTTGCTTCAATGTCAAGTGTTGATTCCATACCTTGCCTAAGCGGCATTCTCATATTTCTATGTGAATACTAATCCTTCATGATAATCGAGATTGTCATGTCAATCCTTTTCAACCGGCGTGTTTCTCTTCAAGTTAATTCGATCCCTTCAACATTTGCAAGATCAATTCTCAGCTATTCACAATGGTGTTTGTTTCATCCATCCTAAGTTGTCTTTGTTTTCCCGCCCTCCCACCCTTTTTCTTCAAGGACTCAGATTTCTTAATCAAGTATCATGTTATTAATGGGAAGTCTCTCCATTCTTTTCCGTCAATGTTCTTATCTGGTGATTCTCAGGAAGATTCTAACGGACCTTCAAGTTCATCATTCTTCGTTCTCTTTCTTCTCCGATGGATTCAATTCAAGCTTTGTCTATCATATCATTTCCTCGTTTCAAATGTGTTCTCATGCCGATGCATCTCTTAATCATTCACTTCTCGCAATTCTTTTGTTCTAGATTGTTGAAGATATCTCAGAAGATTTTCGTTTCCATTCCTAATCTGTTCAAGATATCAGCCATTTAATTCAACCGGTGTGCAATCTCTCTTAAAAACCATTTCAACAGTGTTTCTTTTGAGTGGGCCCTAACCCACAAGTCTTTTTCTAGGATCTTACCTGACTCTTCTATTTCTTCCGGAGTTACTCTCTAATTCATTTCAAAGTTTGACGTAAGAATGAGTTATCATTAGTCAAATGTCTTTCTCCAAGATCTTTCAAATTCTTTTCATCGTTGGTTCAACCTTTCTATTATTCATTCTGGAGTGTCTCAACAATTCATGATGGTGTTTCTCGTCCTCATTCTCGGATTGTGAAGACCAAAGAAGAGTTTTTAATCCAAATCTTATCCGTTCTTCCAAAGATGCGAAGTTCAAGCTTGATGCCATCGTCTCATAGTTGTTGTCGATTGTGAGAATTCTTTTCACCCTTCTGAAGCAATTCATGAGTCTTTTCAGTTTGATTCTTCGAAGGCCATCATTTCGGTTTTATTCATTCTCAGCTTTCACCTCTCGTTCTCAAATCTTACCGGTGCATTGTTCAAATATCCTCTAAACAGTTCATGATCTCTTCGTTCTCACGTATCTAAATTCCTTCAAGTATCTTCATTCGTTTTCCAATTCTTCCCGGTGAATTGTGCATTTGCTACGTTCATTTTCAATTCTTACGGTGGTTCAATCAAGATTCCTCTTCCTATGTTCTCATATAGATTCATTCGTTCTTTCCAAATCCTACCGGTGGTTCGTTGAAGTCTTTCTCAAGTTTGCGCCATATCTATCTTAATCCTTTCTACGAGAATAAGTACTATGCCAAGTCCGTTGCTTGTCATCAATTTAAATTGGTGAAGGATAAGCTTAATGCAATTCTTATTCTTGTTTCATCCAAGTAAATTAATTCCTTATTCCGGAGGTTCATCAAATTCTTGATTTCATTTGTTCATCTTTCTTTCCGGAGTTCCAAGTTTTTCTCGGTTATATCATCGCGAAGCTCCATTTAATCAATGCAAGGATTCATCTTATTCTTTTCAAGCTTCTTTTTCTTACGACCTTCTTTTATCTATCCGGAGTTCTTCAAGAGTTTCTTCATGGTGGTTCGTCAAGGATTACTATCATTCTTCATTTGTTCTTCAAGATTTCTCTCGAAGTTATGATCTGCCAAGCTATACTCTAAAACAAACATGGTGTTCAACACATGTCTTGTTTTGAGGAGTTCAAGCATTCTTCATCTTGCATTCCGAAGTGCAATTCTTTCCATCTTATCTTTTGAGGTGGTGTTATGTCACTCTTGACAACTTCCTTCATGTTTCATGATTCAAAAGTTGTCAGGAATGAGATAGCTAAACACATCAATTTCTTCGAGCATGAACTCTTCTCAATCCATCAATCTCTTCGTTGGAGTTATCTTGGGTTATATTTCACCTAAAGCATTCCCTAAGGACTGCTGCCATTTATGGTGGTTATAAACGACCCAAGTTCTTCATTTATCCTCCCGGTGAAATAAGCTTCTCGTCTCCTTGTTGATAGCAATCCAATCTATTGTTTTCGTTAGTGGCAGAATTTCACCTCAATTTTGAGACGTTTTCCATAAGCCCACAACAACCTTATTCTTTTGTTGTTTAATTTGCCACAACTCCATTCAATCATTCGTTCTAAGGATGCCTTCAAATTCATTGGTGGTAGAAGTTATCATTTTCTTCTACTTTCTTTCTTCCTAATGATCTAGCTTCTATTCTTTCTTCCGGAGGCATTGTGGTGTTGCTCTCTTCACTCATCATCTCGAATTGTGAGGATCGTGTTCTTTTCGTGCTTACCTATTTAACCGGAGTGTTGTGTCATCTCTTCAAGTTCTTTTCATCGTATCAAGTATCGTATCTCTTTTCAACCGGAGTGCTATTCAAATTTGTTCTTACTTGTTCCTTGCTTATCTTGTTTCAACCAAAGTGGTTTCAATTCCTTCTGTCCATTGTGCTCGTCATTCATAGCTTGGCAACCTCCAAGGTTCTCGTAATGTTCCTTGTTCTTATTTTCTAATGGAGTGTTTTAAACTTTGTTCATCTTTGTTTTATTCCTTCTATCAATTTGTTCAACCTCTCAAGGTTCTTTGGTTTCACTCATTTGTCAAAGAAGCAGCTTAGTTTTACCTCTTCTCTTCCTCTTTCGTTTCTCTCCGGTGCCATCCTAGATCTCAGGACGAGATCCTCTTGTAGTGGTGGAGTGTTGTGACGCCCCGAGGCCGACGCTCCAGAAGCCTTCCATGTTTTTTTCGTTGTTCGTCATGTGATTTTGTTTTGCTTGTTGCATTCATCATTGCATATTTTTGCATGGCATCATGTCATCATGACATCTTTTTCTTAAAGCTAACTAAAACTCACTTAAATAAATTGCATGGATTTCTGATCCATTTAAATCGAGGGAGTTCACATGGTGAAATTCTCTTTATAACATATGAAAGTCTCCTACTATTATTAGGGAACTATTATAAATATTCCATTAACTTGGAATCACCCATAACACAATTGCGCTACTCTTCAACTCTTCTTTTATCCGACTCAACTTCATATACTTCCTTTTCGACCTTTTTAAGTTCAATTGCAAATTGAGCTGCAATTTTACTTTCTCCATAAATGTTCCAAATCTGCTCATAAATCACATCTAATGTGTGGGATCATCTCCTCATATCTCAGCCCATTTAGAGTCCATTCGAATGGGTTTCGAAATTCAAACATGTTGAATTAAATTCAACATGTGCGAATCTATTTTCTCCAAAACTCCTCTTTCCATTTTATTTAAATTCCTCACATTTTTACGAGTCCGTGAAAATTATCCCCATGCCCAGATTCCACCCCCTACCTCCTCTTTCTTTTCTTTCTTTCTTTCTGTTTTGTTTTAATATGGGAAAAGAGAGAATAAGAGATGAGAGAGGGAGTGGAGAGCCCAGCAGCCTCCCTCTCCTCTGGGCCGGCCAGCCAGGCCGCCTTACTTCCCTCAGCCCACCAGAGGCCCGTCTCTCTCTCTCCCCTCTAACCCTAGCCTCTCTCAGAACCCCTGGCATCTCCCTCGTCTCCCTCCAGGCCGCCGCTCACGCACGCATCAGGCCAGGAGAGCTGCGCTCGATCCCCTTTTCCCTCTCTCCGATCCCCTCATCCCCCTCCTAGCGCCTCCGCCAGAGCACCTCGTCGACCGCGCAGCCGCCTGCAGCTCCATCCAGAGAGGAGCTCCCGGCGCCAGTTCCTCCCGCGAGCCGCGCGTCCTCCTCCAGCCAGTCGCCGTCCAGGACCCCGATGCGCCCCTTCTCCTCCCTAGCTTTTCCTCGTCTGCGCGCACCTCACGCCGGCGGGCACGACACCCTCCGCGCGCCCCCCTTCCTCTGCTACTCCTCCTTCCAAGCCCTACTGCAGCTGCTCTTCCCGGCTACGCCCGTCGCCGCCACCCGGCCACCTCGACAAGCCACCGCCGGCGGTGACCGAACCTGTAGCAACCAGGCAATAGGTTCAGTGCCATGCCCCGCCTCCACTACCTCCTCGTCACTGCGCCAAGTCCTCTGCATCGCCAACACCCCTGCCTCCCTGACCCGTCGCGTGGGCCAGTGACGACCGCGCCGTTAACTCCGGTCGAGCCCCTGCGCCGGCGACCTCCGTCTCCAGCCGTTGTCGGCGAGCAAGCCGCAGCTCTGTCTGCCTCCGTGCGCTTTACTTGCTGCATGCCTCTATCGCGAGCGCCTCGTCGAGGCCGTGGTTTGCCTGGGGCCGAGTTTTCCCTTCATGTGCATGACCAGCTGGCCTTGTCTCCCTCCATTTCGCTGCAGCACTGGAACCTGCCAAGACCCCAACGACCATGACGAAGTACAACTACCTGACAACCCTAGTCGGCTACCTCCACGCCAAGTACCATCGCTGAAGACCCATGTAGCACGAACGCCAAGTACCACCAAGTTCCTGATGGATGCGCCAAGTCCCCAGTGAGACCCGTTTTCATCAAGTTCGACTATACGGCTATGACCTCGGAGTTGGACCACAAGCGCCACGTACCCCACCGACAAGACCATGGACGCTCGAACGACTATTGACCGAAACCCAAGTTCCGCGGCGACCTTGTACTACTACCATCTCCAAAGAACCGTGTAACGAAACCGTCAAGTTCCACTACCGTCGACCACGAAGGACTCGGATTCATCAAGTTCCTCTCCGAACCGAGAACCACTACTTCCACTTTCGTCGCTGAGGATCGATAGTACTACTACTACCCACTGCGCCCGTGTACGACTTCTTCCACTATGAACCGATCCGCTTCGAAATGCACGCTTCGAAGGTATAACCTCTGGAACGACGCCCGTGGACGAATGTTGTGTGTTGTATGAGATGCATGTTTAGATGTTGTATCTGCCCTTGAACGATTGTCATTGTCACTCGTTTCCATGCCGCTAACCCATCGGAACCCGGCATCCGGGATCACCCCACCAACCTTGCTTGACACGCTCCCGCCAAACTACCTTTTGCACCGGTATCTCCGTGAGTTATCGGAACCGAGATGTTGCCGTGGCGCCCTTTTGTTCCGCCATGGCGACAAATGCTCTAACATGCTCATGTCAACTTTTTCTTAAAACTTGCATAAACTTGCACATGTCATCCGCATCATGATAATAACATTAAAATGTTTAAAATTGTTGTTGCATTAAATTGCTAATGCACATGGGGATTTATCTGATTTGTTGTTTGTTATATTTGGCCCCATTTAAATTGTTTAGATAGTATAGTTTTGTTATGCTTCACCTCTTGCCATGTTAACCAACATTTAATATTGTTGAGTACCTAACTGGGAGTGAACTAAATAATTGATGTGGTGTTCCGTCAATATGCAACTCATTGCATATTGGGCTCCACTTAACTTGTAGTTTTGCTTGTGCACTTTGCCATGCCATGCCTCATTAAACCAGACATGCATCATCCTTGATTGTGCATCATGCCATGTTTATGCTTGGTTGTTTACCATGTTGTTTGCTTCTTTCCGATGTTGCTTCTTCTTGTTAGTTCCGGTAACGTCGCATTTGTGAGGATCTGTTTGACTTCGTCTGTTTGTCTTCTTCATGGACTTGTTCTTCTTCCTTGTGGGATTTCAGGCAAGATGACCATACCCTCAAAATCACTTCTATCTTTGCTTGATAGTTGTTCCCTCTATCGTTATGCCACGCTACCTACCACTTGCTATATCATGCCTCCCATATTGCCATGTCAAGCCTCTAACCCATCTTTCCTAGCAAACCGTTGTTTGGCTATGTTACCGCTTTTGCTTAGCCCCTCTTATAGCATTGTTAGTTGCAGGTGAAAGTGAAGTTTGTTCCATGTTGGAACATGGATATGTTGGGATATCACAATATCTCTTATTTAATTAATGCATCTATATACTTGGTAAAGGGTGGAAGGCTCGGCCTTATGCCTGGTGTTTTGTTCCACTCTTGCCGCCCTAGTTTCCGTCATACCAGTGTTATGTTTCTTGATTTTGCGTTCCTTACGTGGTTGGGTGTTATGGGAACCCCTTGACAGTTCACTTTGAATAAAACTCCTCCAGCAAGGCCCAACCTTGGTTTTAACATTTGCCACCTAAGCCTTTTTCCCTTGGGTTCTGCAGACTCAAGGGTCATCTTTATTTTTAAACCCCTGGGCCAGTGCTCCTCTGAGTGTTGGTCCAACCTGTCAGCCGCCGATGGCCACCACGGGCAACTCTGGGCTGGCCTACCGAAAGTTTGGACAATCCGGTGTGCCCTGAGAACTAGATATGTGCAACTCCTATTGGGATTTGTTGGCACATTCGGGTGGCTTTTCTGGTCTTGTTTTACCATTGTCGAAATGTCTTGTAACTGGGATTCCGAGACTGATCGGGTCTTCCCAGGAGAAGGAATATCCTTCGTTGACCGTGAGAGCTTGTGATGGGCTAAGTTGGGACACCCGTGCAGGGTTTGAACTTTAGAAAGCCGTGCCCGCGGTTATGGGCAGATGGGAATTTGTTAATATCCGGTTGTAGAAAACTTGACACTTAACTTAATTAAAATGAATCAACTGCGTGTGTAGCCGTGATGGTCTTTGTTCGGCAGAGTCCGGGAAGAGAACACGGTCTTGTGTTATGTTTGAACGTAAGTAGGTTTCAGGATCACTTCTAGTTCACGACCGTTGCGTTGCTTCTCTTCTCGCTCTTATTTGCGTAAGTTAGCCACCATATATGCTTAGTGCTTGCTGCAGCTCCACCTCACTACCCTTTCCTCCCCATAAGCTTAAATAGTCTTGATCTCGCGGGTGTGAGATTGTTGAGTCCTCGTGACTCACAGATACTTCCAAACATTTGCAGATGACGATGATACCAGTGCAGGTGATGCAACCCAGCTCAGGTGGGAGCTCGATGAAGTCCTTGATCATTGTTGTGTTTTGTTTCCTGTTGATCAGTAGTGGAGCCCAGTTGGGACGATCGGGGATCTAGCATTTGGGGTTGTCTTCTTTTATTTTGGTTCCGTAGTCGGACCTTGATTGTATTCTGGATGATGTATGTTTATCTTGTATTTGTGTGAAGTGGTGGTTGTAAGCCAACTCTTTATTCCTTTCTTATTCAATACATGGGATTGTGTGAAGATTACCCCTCTTACGACAAACCTACAATACGGCTATGCCTCTGAGTGTTGGTCCAACCTGTCAGCCGCCGACGGCCACCAGGGGCAACTCTGGGTTGGCCTACCAGAAGTTTGGACAATCCGGTGTGCCCTGAGAACGAGATATGTGCAGCTCCTATCAGGATTTGTCAGCACATCAGTGCGACTTTGCTGGTCTTGTTTTACCATTGTCGAAAAGTCTTGTAACCGGGATTCCGAGACTGATCGGGTCTTCCCGGGAGAAGGAATATCCTTCGTTGACCTTCAGAGCTTGTGATGGGCTAAGTTGGGACAACCCTGCAGGGTTTGAATTTTCGAAAGCCGTGCCCGCGGTTATGGGTAGATGGGAATTTGTTAATATCCGGTTGTAGAAAACTTGACACTTAACTTAATTAAAATGTATCAACCGCATGTGTAGCCGTGATGGTCTCTTTTCGGCGGAGTCCGGGAAGAGAACACGGTCTTGTGTTATGTTTGGACGTAAGTAGTTTTCAAGATCACTTCTTGATCACTTCTAGTTCACGACCATTGTGTTGCTTCTCTTCTCGCTCTTATTTGCGTAAGTTAGACACCATATATGCTTAGTGCTTGCTGCAGCTCCACCTCACTACCCTTTCCTACCCATAAGCTTAAATAGTCTTGATCTCGCGGGTGTGAGATTGTTGAGTCCTCCTGACTCACAGATACTTCCAAACAGTTGCAGATGACGATGATACCAGTGCAGGTGACGCAACCCAGCTCAGGTGGGATCTCGATGAAGTCCTTGATCGTTGTTGTGTTTCGTTTCTTGTTGATCAGTAGTGGAGCCCAGTTGGGATGATCGGGGATCTAGCATTTGGGGTTGTCTTCTTTTATTTTGGTTCCGTAGTCGGACCTTGATTGTATTCTGGATGATGTATGTTTATCTTGTATTTGTGTGAAGTGGCGATTGTAAGCCAACTCTTTATCCCTTTCTTATTCAGTACATGGGATTGTGTGAAGATTACCCCTCTTGCGACAAACCTACCATGCGGCTATGCCTCTAAGTCGTGCCCCGACACATGGGAGATATAGCGGCATTGTGTGTGTTACACCCTGGCCATGTATATAAAGTATGGAGAGAGGAGGAGGCCGGCCCTCATAGGGCTCGCCCAAAGTGTGGAGTCCTACTAGGACTCCCTAGTCCTAGTAGGATTCCACCTCCCACATGGAATAGGAAAAAGGGAAGGGAGAAGGAGAAGGAAGGAAGGGGGCGCCCCCTTTCCCTAGTCCAATTTGGACCAGTCCATGGGGAAGGGGCGCGGCCACCCTTGAGGCCTTTCTCTCATTTCCCGTATGGCCCATTAAGGCCCAATACGAATTCCCGTAACTCTCTGGTACTCCGAAAAATACCCGAATCACTCGGAACCTTTCCGATGTCCGAATATAGCCTTCCAATGTATCGATCTTTACGTCTCAACCATTTCGAGACTCCTCGTCATGTCCCCGATCTCATTCGGGACTGCGAACAAACTTCGGTCATCAAATCACATAACTCATAATACAAATCGTCACAGAACGTTAAGCGTGCGGACCCTACGGGTTCGAGAACTATGTGGACATGACTGAGACTCATCTCCGGTCAATAACCAATAGCGGAACCTAGATGCTCATATTGGTTCCTACATATTCTATGAAGATCTTTATCGGTCAAACCGCATAACAACATACGTTGTTCCCTTTGTCATCGGTATGTTACTTGCCCGAGATTCGATCATCAATATCTCAATACCTAGTTCAATCTCGTTACCGGAAAGTCTCTTTACTCGTTCCGTAATGCATCATCCTGCAACTAACTCATTAATCACATTTCTTGCAAGGCTTATAATGATGTGCATTACCGAGAGGGCCCAGAGATACCTCTCCGACAATCGGAGTGACAAATCCTATTCTCGGTCTATGCCAACTCAACAAGTACCATCGAAGACACCTGTAGAGCACCTTTATAATCACCCATTTACATTGTGACGTTTGGTAGGACACAAAGTGTTCCTCCGGTATCCAGGAGTTGCATAATCTCATAGTCATAGGAACATGTATAAGTCATGAAGAAAGCAATAGCAATATACTAAACGATCAAGTGCTAAGCTAACGGAATGGGTCAAGTCAATACATCATTCTCTAATGATGTGATCCCGTTAATCAAATGACAACTCATGTCTATGGCTAGGAAACATAACCATCTTTGATTCAACGAGCTAGTCAAGTAGAGGCATACTAGTGACACTCTGTTTGTCTATGTATCGACACATGTACTAAGTTTCCGGTTAATACAATTCTAGCATGAATAATAAACATTTATCATGAAATAAGGAAATAAATAATAACTTTATTATTGCCTCTAGGGCATATTTCCTTCAGGACTCCCCCCTTGAGGCGCACCATAGAGGGTCGGCTCTGCCCCTCCTCCACTCCTTTATATACGGGGGAGGGGGCACCCCATATACACACAAGTTGATTGTTTAGTCGTGTGCGATGCCCCCCTCCACGGGTTTCCACCTTGGTCATATCATTGTAGTGCTTAGGCGAAGCCCTGCATCGGTAACTGCATCATCACCATCATCACGCCATCGTGCTGGCGAAGCTCTCCCTCGACACTCAGCTGGATCTAGAGTTCGTGGGACGTCACCGAGCTGAACGTGTGCTGATCACGGAGGTGCCGTACTTTTGGCGCTAGGATCAGTCGGATCGTTAAGACGTACGACTACATCAACCGCGTTGTCATAACGCTTCCGCTTACGGTCTACGAGGGTAAATGGACAACACTCTCCCCCCTTGTTGCTACGCATCACCTAGATGGATCTTGCATGTGCGTAGGAATTTTTTTGAAATTACCTCGTTCCCGACCAGTGGCATCCGAGCCAGATCTATTCGTAGATGTTATATGCACGAGTAGAACACAAAGGATTTGTGGGCGTGGGTATATACATATTGTTTTCTATCACTAGTTGATTCTTGCTTCAGCGGTATTGCTGGATGAAGCGCCTCAGACCGACATTACGCGTACGCTTATGCGAGACTGGTTATACCGACGTGCTTTACACACAGGTGTCTAGTGGGTGTCAGTTTCTCCAACTTTAGTCGAATAGGATTCAATGAACAGGGTTCTTTCTGAAGATCAAAAAGCAATCACTAAATCGCGTTGTGGTTTTTGATGCGTAGGTAAGAGCGGTTCTTGCTTAGCTCGTAGCAGCCACATAAAACTTGCAACAACAATGTAGAGGATGTCTAACTTGTTTTTGCAGGGCATGTTGTGATGTGATATGGTCAAGACATGATGCTAAATTTTATTGTATGAGATGATCATGTTTTGTAACAGAGTTATCGGCAACTGGCAGGAGCCATATGGTTGTCGCTTTATTGTATGAAATGCAATCTCCATGTAATTGCTTTACTTTATCACTAAGCGGTAGCGATAGTCGTAGAAGCAATAGTCGGCGAGACGACAACGATGCTTCGATGGAGATCAAGGTGTCAAGTCGGTGATGATGGTGATCATGACGGTGCTTTGGAGATGGAGATCAAAGGCACAAGATGATGATGGCCATATCATATCACTTATATTGATCGCATGTGATGTTTATCCTTTATGCATCTTATTTTGCTTAGTTCGGCGGTATCATTATAAGATGATCTCTCACTAAATTTCAAGGTATAAGTGTTCTCCCTGAGTATGCACTGTTGCTACAGTTCATCGTGCCGAGACACCACGTGATGATCGGGTGTGATAAGCTCTACGTTCACATACAACGGGTGCAAGCCAATTTTGCACACGCGGAATACTCAGGTTAAACTTGACAAGCCTAGCATATGCAGATATGGCCTCGGAACACTGAGACTGAAAGGTCGAGCGTGAATCATATAGTAGATATGATCAACATAGTGATGTTCATCATTGAAAACTACTCCATCTCACGTGATGATCGGACATGGTTTAGTTGATATGGATCACATGATCACTTAGATGATTAGAGGGATGTCTATCTAAGTGGGAGTTCTTAAGTAATATGATTAATTGAACTTTAATTTATCATGAACTTAGTACCTGATAGTATTTTTCATGTCTATGTTGTTGTAGATAGATGGCATGTGTTGTTGTTCCGTTGAATTTTAATGCGTTCCTAGAGAAAGCTAAGTTGAAAGATGATGGTAGCAATTACACAGACTGGGTCCATAAATTGAGGATAATCCTAATTGTTGCACAGAAGAATTACGTCTTGAAAGCACCGCTAGGTGACAAACCCGCTGCAGGAGCAACGCCAGATGTTATGAACACCTGGCAGAGCAAAGCTGGTGACTACTCGATAGTTCAGTGTGCCATGCTTTACGGCTTAGAACCGGGACTTCAACGATGTTTTGAACGCCATGGAGCATATGAGATGTTCCAGGAGTTGAAGTTAATATTTCAAGCAAATGCCCGGATTGAGAGATATGAAGTCACTAGTGCAGAACCGGGCTATAGCACCGGTTCCTAAGGGCCTTTAGTGCCAGTTCTGTAACCGGCACTAAAGGGTGGGGACTAAAGGTCCCCCCTTTAGTACCGGTTCCGCACGAACCGCCGCTAAAGGGCCACCACGTGGCATGAGCCAGCGCCGGGGGCAGGGAGCCCTTTAGTCCCGGTTGGTAACACCAACCGGTACTAAAATGTTTGGGGGGTTTTGGTTTCATGATTTATTTTTCCTTTAATTTTGTGTTTTCCATTTAATTCTTTTTCGTTTGCTGGTATTTTATGATTCTACATATTGTACACGTTATGCATATATATAAATAGAATTTCTCGTAGAACCGATTATATATATATCATCGATCTCACAACCACCATTGTTCACACATACACATGTATATATATAATTAGGTATATATACAATTTATCATACATGTTGCCTTGGTGCCTTCGGAGCACGATGACAATTGGGAGTGGTTCATGGGGGCGGTAGCGGGTAATGGTATTCTCCTTTGGGATCTATGACCTGGTCGAGCAAAAATCCCGCTATTTCCTCTTGAATTGCTAGTATGCGCTCCATTGGTAGGAGCTGCTCCCGCACGTCTATGAACTGTTAAGAAGGAGATCAATATGCATGTGTATTAGTTATGTGACTAGATATCGATAATCATGTAAAAATTGTGAATAGTGTTCTGGCAAACGTACCCATTGCTGTCTATCAGATTTGCTCCTTTCGGACGCCATCATGCGAATGTTCTCGCAACGTAGTATGCACCCAGATTAGTCCCCGGCGCCTACTTCAGGGCCTTTACGAGAATGGAATTTAATGAGATAATAATTAATCAAGCATGCTAATTAATTAATGGTATTGAAACAAGAATTAAAGAGATGATAGCTAGCTAGTACTACTTAATTACTTACCTTGGGTCGAAACCAAAACAGCTTTTCTCGCCATTTTCCTGGAGTCACCTTGATGAACTTTTCCCAAGCCCTGCCCGCCGGCAAATAAAATGAATAAAGGGGTTATTAAATAGTTGATATCAGGAAATGACAAACTAAAAAGGCCGAGATATAGTTAATAATGATTGAAATTACCTGCCGACTATCCCCTTCAAGATGGTGAAGTCACTTTCTTTTTTAAGTAGTGAGTCCAGTACTTCAACTGTTCCTTTTCAACTTTAATGATTAACAAAACCCAGTGGTATATACATGCGCACACGTTTGCATGTCTTAATTAAGCGGGCATGTGCATAACACTAATCAACTACCCAAAACCCTATACACTTAATTATTAACATCTAGCTAGCTATATGGTAAGCAAAAACAAAATTTGTAGTACAAGACAGTGTGACTCACTTGAAGTTGTAAGGAAGTAGTATATCTTCATTGGTATTGAGGCGCTTGAAGAACTCTAGCATATTATTCTCTACATCTTTTTGATACCATTTGTATTTCCATGTGTCTTCATTAACGGAATTTGGGTCAATGAACCCAATGCCATAGCGTCCAGCTTTTTTCATTTCATACATCTTCATCCTGCATAATACCATAGAAAAGAATATAGTGAGGATAATTACAGGTAATGATCGATCAATGAGCACTACAGCTAGATTGAGACTTAAATTATAGAAAGAAATCACTTACAGACAATAGCAACTGACGATAGATTTGTCGAGTGCATCTTGATTTAATAACTGAAATAGTTTTGAATACTCAACGGAGACAACTAGCTCATGGAAGTAATGCTCCTCCTTGACATTCACCATGAGGGACTCTCGATTCGAACTCTTGGTAATTTTCATGTACCAATCATGCAATTCATACATTCTCGTTCGGAGTTTCTTGACCTCCTTAGGCTCGACCAAAGGTTTGTTGGAAATATGCCCTAGAGGCAATAATAAATTGATTATTATTATGTTTCCCTGTTCATGATAATCGTTTATTATCCATGCTATAATTATATTGATAGGAAACTCAGATACATGTGTGGATACATAGACAACACCATGTCCCTAGTAAGCCTCTAGTTGACTAGCTCGTTGATCAATAGATGGTTACGGTTTCCTGACCATGGACATTGGATGTCATTGATAACGGGATCACATCATTAGGAGAATGATGTGATGGACAAAGACCCAACCCTAAGCATAGCACTAGATCGTGTAGTTCGTGTGCTAAAGCTTTCCTAATGTCAAGTATCATTTCCTTAGACCATGAGATTGTGCAACTCCCGGATACCGTAGGAGTGCTTTGGGTGTGCCAAACGTCACAACGTAACTGGGTGGCTATAAAGGTACACTACGGGTATCTCCGAAAGTGTCTGTTGGGTTGGCACGAATCGAGACTGGGATTTGTCACTCCGTGTAAACGGAGAGGTATCTCTGGGCCCACTCGGTAGGACATCATCATAATGTGCACAATGTGATCAAGGAGTTGATCACGGGATGATGTGTTACGGAACGAGTAAAGAGACTTGCCGGTAACGAGATTGAACAAGGTATCGGGATACCAACGATCGAATCTCGGGCAAGTACGTACCGCTAGACAAAGGGAATTGTATACGGGATTGATTAAGTCCTTGACATCGTGGTTCATCCGATGAGATCATCGTGGAACATGTAGGAGCCAACATGGGTATCCAGATCCCGCTATTGGTTATTGACCGGAGAGTCATCTCGGTCATGTCTGCATGTCTCCCGAACCCGTAGGGTCTACACACTTAAGGTTCGGTGACGCTAGGGTTATAGAGATATTAGTATGCGGTAACCCGAAAGTTGCTCGGAGTCCCGGATGAGATACCGGACGTCACGAGGAGTTCCGGAATGGTCCGGAGGTAAAGAATTATATATAGGAAGTGCTATTTCGGCCATCGGGACAAGTTTCGGGGTCACCGGTATTGTACCGGGACCACCGGAAGGGTCCCGGGGGTCCACCGGGTGGGGCCACCTGCCCCGGGGGGGCACATGGGCTGTAGGGGGTGCGCCTTGGCCTATATGGGCCAAGGGCACCAGCCCCAAGAGGCCCATGCGCCAAGAGAAGAGGGAAAGGAAGAGTCCTAAAGGGGGAAGGCACCTCCGAGGTGCCTTGGGGAGGAGGGACTCCTCCCTTGGCCGCACCCTTCCTTGGAGGAAGGGCCAAAGGCTGCGCCCCCCCTTCTCCCTTGGCCCTATATATAGTGGGGGAAGGGAGGGCAGCAAAACCTAAGCCCTGGCGCCTCCCTCTCCCTCCCATGACACATCTCCCTCCTCCCACAGCGCTTGGCGAAGCCCTGTTGGAATCCCGCTACTTCCACCACCACGCCGTCGTGCTGCTGGATCTCCATCAACCTCTCCTTCCCCCTTGCTGGATCAAGAAGGAGGAGACGTCGCTGCTCCGTACGTGTGTTGAACGCGGAGGTGCCGTCCGTTCGGCGCTAGGATCATCGGTGATTTGGATCACGACGAGTACGATTCCATCAACCCCGTTCTCTTGAACGCTTCCGCGCGCGATCTACAAGGGTATGTAGATCCACTCCTCCCTCGTTGCTAGATGACTCCATAGATTGATCTTGGTGACACGTAGGAAAATTTTGAATTTATGCTACGTTCCCCAACAGTGGTATCGGAGCTAGGTCTATGCGTAGTTTCTATGCACGAGTAGAACACAAAGTAGTTGTGGGCGTTGATTTTGTTCAATATGCTTGCCGTTACTAGTCTTATCTTGATTCGGCGGCATCGTGGGATGAAGCGGCCCGGACCAACCTTACACGTACGCTTACGTGAGACCGGTTCCACCGACTGACATGCACTAGTTGCATAAGGTGGCTAGCGGGTGTCTGTCTCTCCCACTTTACTCGGATCGGCTTCGATGAAAAGGGTCCTTATGAAGGGTAAATAGCAATTGGCATATCACGTTGTGGTTTTTGCGTAGGTAAGAAACGTTCTTGCTAGAAACCCATAGCAGCCACGTAAAACATGCAAACAACAATTAGAGGATGTCTAACTTGTTTTTGCAGGGTATGCTATGTGATGTGATATGGCCAAAAGGATGTGATGAATGATATATGTGATGTATGAGATTGATCATGTTCTTGTAATAGGAATCACGACTTGCATGTCGATGAGTATGACAACCGGCAGGAGCCATAGGAGTTGTCTTAATTTATTTATGACCTGCGTGTCAACATAAACGTCATGTAATTACTTTACTTTATTGCTAACTGTTAGCTGTAGTAGTAGAAGTAATAGATGACGTGACAACTTCATGGAGACACGATGATGGAGATCATGATGATGGAGATCATGATGATGGAGATCATGGTGTCATGCCGGTGACAAGATGATCATGGAGCCCCAAGATGGAGATCAAAGGAGCTATATGATATTGGCCATATCATGTCACTATTATTTGATTGCATGTGATGTTTATCATGTTTATACATCTTGTTTACTTAGAACGATGGTAGTAAATAAGATGATCCCTCACTAAAATTTCAAGAAGGTGTTCCCCCTAACTGTGCACCGTTGCGACAGTTCGTTGTTTTGAAGCACCACGTGATGATCGGGTGTGATAGATTCTAACGTTCACATACAACGGGTGTAAGACAGATTTACACACGCGAAACACTTAGGTTGACTTGACGAGCCTAGCATGTGTACAGACATGGCCTCGGAACACAGAAGACCGAAAGGTCGAGCATGAGTCGTATAGAAGATACGATCAACATGAAGATGTTCACCGATGTTGACTAGTCCGTCTCACGTGATGATCGGACACGGCCTAGTTGACTCGGATCATGTAATCACTTAGATGACTAGAGGGATGTCTATCTAAGTGGGAGTTCATAAGATGAACTTAATTATCCTGAACATAGTCAAAAGGTCTTCGCAAATTATGTCGTAGCTCGCGCTTCAGTTCTACTGTTTAGTTATGTTCCTAGAGAAAATTTAGTTGAAAGTTGATAGTAGCAATTATGCGGACTAGGTCCGTAAACTGAGGATTGTCCTCATTGCTTCATAGAAGGCTTATGTCCTTAATGCACCGCTCAGTGTGCTGAACCTCGAACGTTGTCTGTGGATGTTGCGAACATCTGACATACACATTTTGATAACTACGTGATAGTTCAGTTAAACGGTTTAGAGTTGAGGCACCGAAGACGGTTTTGAAACGTCGCGAAACATATGAGATGTTTCGAGGGCTGAAATTGGGATTTCAGGCTCGTGCCCACGTCAAGAGGTATAAGACCTCCGACGATTTTCTTAGCCTACAAACTAAGGAGAAAAGCTCAATTGTTGAGCTTATGCTCAGATTGTCTGAGTACAACAATCGCTTGAATCGAGTGGGAGTTGATCTTCCAGATGAAATAGTGATGGTTCTCCGAAGTCATTACCACCAAGCTGCTTGAGCTTCGTGATGAACTATAATGTATCGGGGACATATATGATGATCCTTGAGATATTCGCGATGTTTGACACCACAAAAGTAGAAATCAAGAAGGAGCATCAATTGTTGATGGTTGGTGAAACCACTAGTTTCAAGAAGGGCAAGGGCAAAAAGGGATGCTTCATGAAATGGCAAATCAGCTGCTGCTCTAGTGAAGAAACCCAAGGTTGAACCCAAACCCGAGACTAAGTGCTTCTGTAATAAAGGGAACAGCCACTGGAGCAGAATTACCCTAGATACTTGGTAGATAAGAAGGCTGGCAAGGTCGATAGAAGTATATTGGATATATTATGTTAATGTGTACTTTACTAGTACTCCTAGTAGCACCAGCGTATTAGATACCGGTTCGGTTGCTAAGTGTTAGTAACTCGAAATAAAAGCTACGGAATAAACGGAGACTAGCTAAAAGTGAGATGATGATATGTGTTGGAAGTATTTCCAAGGTTGATCAAATATCGTACGCTCCCTCTACCATCGAGATTGGTGTTTGCGTTGAGCATAGACATGATTGGATTATGTCTATCGCAATACGGTTATTCATTTAAAGAGAATAATGGTTACTCTGTTTATTTGAATAATACCTTCAATGGTCTTACACCTAAAATGAATGGTTTATTGAATCTCGATCGTAGTGATACACATGTTCATGCCAAAAGATAGTAATGATAGTACCACCTACTTGTGGCACTGCCACGTAAGTCATATCGGTATAAAACGCATGAAGAAGCTCCATGTTGATGGATCTTTTGGCTCACTCGTTTTTGAAAAGTTTGAGACATGCGAACCATGTCTATTGGTGTATATGCATGAAGAAACTCCATGCAAATGGACCGTTTGGACTCACTTGATTTTGAATCACTTGAGACATGCAAATCATACCACATGGGCAAGATGACTGAAAGCCTTGTTTTCAGTAAAATGGAACTAGAAAGCAACTTGTTGGAAGTAATACATTTTGATGTGTGCAGTCCAATGAGTGCTGAGGCATGTAGTGGATATCGTTATGTTCTTACTTCACAAATGATTTGAGTAGATGTTGAGTACATTTACTTGATGAATCGCGAGTCTGAATTATTGAAAGGTTCAAGTAATTTCAGGGTGAAGTTGAAAGATCGTCATGACAAGAGGATAAAATATCTATGATATGATCATAGAGATGAATATCTAAATTACGAGTTTGGCACAGAATTAAGACATTGTGGAAATTGTTTCACAACTAATATAGCCTGGAACACCATAGTGTGATGGTGTGTCCGAACATCATAACTGCACCTTATTGGATATGATGCATACCATGATGTCTCTTATCGAATTACCACGATAGTTTATGGGTTAGGCATTAGAGACAACCGCATTCACTTTAAATAGGGCACCACGTAATTCCGATGAGATGACACCGTATGAACTATGGTTTAGGGAAGCCTAAGCTGTCATTTCTTAAAAGTTTGGGGCTGCGATGCTTATGTGAAAAAGTTTCAGGCTGATAAGCTCGAACCCAAAGCGGATAAATGCATCTTCATAGGACACCCAAAACAGTTGGGTATACCTCCTGTCTCAGATCCGAAAGCAATAAGGGATTGTTTCTGGAATCGGGTCCTTTCTCGAGGAAAAGTTTCTCTTGAAAGAATTGAGTGGGAGGATGGTGGAGACTTGATGAGGTTATTGAACCGTCTCTTCAACTAGTGTGTGGCAGGGCACAGGAAGTTGTTCCTGTGGCACCTACACCAATTGAAGTGGAAGCTTATGATAGTGATCATGAAACTTCAGATCAAGTCACTACCAAGCCTCGTGGGATGACAAGGATGCGTACTACTTCAGAGTGGTACGTAATCCTGTCTTGGAAGTCATGTTGCTAGACAACAATGAACCTACGAGCTATGGAGAAGCGATGGTGGGCCCGGATTCCGATAAATGGCTCGAGGCCATAAAATCCGAGATAGGATCCATGTATGAAAACAAAGTGTAGACTTTGGAAGAACTACTTGATGGTCGTAAGGCTGTTAGGTACATATGGATTTTAAAAGGAAGACGGACAATGATGGTAAATGTCACCATTAAGAAAGCTCGACTTGTCATTAAGAAGTTTCCGACAAGTTCAAGGAGTTGACTACGGTGAGACTTTCTCACTCGTAGCGATGCTAAGAGTCTGTTGGAATTATATTAGCGATTACTGCATTATTTATGAAATCTTGCAGATAGGATGTCGAAACATTGTTTCCTCAACGATTTTCTTGAGGAAAGGTTGTATGTGATACAACCGGAAGGTTTTGTCAATCCTGAAAGATGCTAATAAGTATGCAAAGCTCCAGCAATCCTTCTAGGGACTGGAGTAAGCATCTCGGAGTTGGAATGTATGCTTTGATGATGATCAAAGATTTTGGGTTTATACAAAGTTTATGAGAAACTTGTATTTCCAAAGAAGTGAGTGGGAGCACTATAGAATTTCTGATGAATATATGTTGTTGACATATTGTTGATCAGAAATGACGTAGAATTTCTGGAAAGCATATAGAGTTATTTGGAAAGTGTTTTTCAATGGAAAGCCTGGATTAAGCTACTTGAACATTGAGCATCAAGATCTATAAGGATAGATCAAAAGGCTTAATGGTACTTTCAAATGAGCACATACCTTGACATGATCTTGAAGGTGTTCAAGATGGACCAGTCAAAGAAGGAGTTCTTGCCTGAGTTGTAAGGTATGAAGTTAAGACTTAAAGCTCGACCACGGCAGAAGAAAGAGAAAGGACGAAGGTCGTCCCCTATGCTTTTGTCATAGGCTCTATACGGTATGCCATGTACCGCACCTGAAATGTGCCTTGCCATGAGTCAGTCAAGGGGTACAAGAGTGATCCAAGAATGGATCACAGGACAGCGGTCAAAGTTATCCTTAGTAACTAGTGGACTAAGGAATTTTCTCGATTATGGAGGTGGTAAAAGAGTTCGTCATAAAGGGTTACGCTGATGCAAACTTTGACACTAATCCAGATTATTCTGAGTAGTAAACTGGATTCGTATAGTAGAACAGTTATTTGGAATATCTCCAAATGTAGCGTAGTAGTTGCATCTACAAGATGACATAGAAATTTGCGAAGTACATACGGATCTAAAAGATTCAGACCCGTTGACTATAACATCTCTCACAAGCATAACATGATCAAACCCAGAACTCATCGAGTGTTAATCACATGGTAATGTGAACTAGATTATTGACTCTAGTAAACTCTTTGGGTGTTAGTCACATGGGGATGTGACCTTGAGTGTTAGTCACATAGCGATGTGAACTGGATTATTGACTCTAGTGCAAGTGGGAGACTGTTGGAAATATGCCCTAGAGGCAATAATAAATTGATTATTATTATGTTTCCTTGTTCATGATAATCGTTTATTATCCATGCTATAATTGTATTGATAGGAAACTCAGATACATGTGTGGATACATAGACAACACCATGTCCCTAGTAAGCCTCTAGTTGACTAGCTCGTTGATCAATAGATGGTTACGGTTTCCTGACCATGGACATTGGATGTCATTGATAACGGGATCACATCATTAGGAGAATGATGTGATGGACAAAGACCCAACCCTAAGCATAGCACTAGATCGTGTAGTTCGTGTGCTAAAGCTTTCCTAATGTCAAGTATCATTTCCTTAGACCATGAGATTGTGCAACTCCCGGATACCGTAGGAGTGCTTTGGGTGTGCCAAACGTCACAACGTAACTGGGTGGCTATAAAGGTACACTACGGGTATCTCCGAAAGTGTCTGTTGGGTTGGCACGAATCAAGACTGGGATTTGTCACTCCGTGTAAACAGAGAGGTATCTCTGGGCCCACTCGGTAGGACATCATCATAATGTGCACAATGTGATCAAGGATTTGATCACGGGATGATGTGTTACGGAACGAGTAAAGAGACTTGCCGGTAACGAGATTGAACAAGGTATCGGGATACCGACGATCGAATCTCGGGCAAGTATCGTACCGCTAGACAAAGGGAATTGTATACGGGATTGATTAAGTCCTTGACATCGTGGTTCATCCGATGAGATCATCGTGGAACATGTAGGAGCCAACATGGGTATCCAGATCCCGCTGTTGGTTATTGACCGGAGAGTCATCTCGGTCATGTCTGCATGTCTCCCGAACCCGTAGGGTCTACACACTTAAGGTTCAGTGACGCTAGGGTTATAGACATATTAGTATGCGGTAACCCGAAAGTTGTTCGGAGTCCCGGATGAGATCCCGGACGTCACGAGGAGTTCCGGAATGGTCCGGAGGTAAAGAATTATATATAGGAAGTGCTATTTCGGCCATCGGGACAAGTTTCGGGGTCACCGGTATTGTACCGGGACCACCGGAAGGGTCCCGGGGGTCCACCGGGTGGGGCCACCTGCCCCGGGGGGCACATGGGCTGTAGGGGGTGCGCCTTGGCCTATATGGGCCAAGGGCACCAGCCCCAAGAGGCCCATGCGCCAAGAGAAGAGGGAAAGGAAGAGTCCTAAAGGGGGAAGGCACCTCCGAGGTGCCTTGGGGAGGAGGGACTCCTCCCTTGGCCGCACCCTTCCTTGGAGGAAGGGCCAAAGGCTGCGCCCCCCTCTCCCTTGGCCCTATATATGGTGGGGGAAGGGAGGGCAGCAAAACCTAAGCCCTGGCGCCTCCCTCTCCCTCCCATGACACATCTCCCTCCTCCCACAGCGCTTGGCGAAGCCCTGTTGGAATCCCGCTACTTCCACCACCACGCCGTCGTGCTGCTGGATCTCCATCAACCTCTCCTTCCCCCTTGCTGGATCAAGAAGGAGGAGACGTCGCTGCTCCGTACGTGTGTTGAACGCGGAGGTGCCGTCCGTTCGGCGCTAGGATCATCGGTGATTTGGATCACGACGAGTACGACTCCATCAAGCCCGTTCTCTTGAACGCTTCCGTGCGCGATCTACAAGGGTATGTAGATCCACTCCTCCCTCGTTTCTAGATGACTCCATAGATTGATCTTGGTGACACGTAGGAAAATTTTGAATTTATGCTACGTTCCCCAACAAGGTTCACCGCGGACATATTTCCGTTTTATGTCCTCCTCTCTAAGAGGAGACATGGGCTCAATCTCGAGGAGTTGTCCAACAGTGATACCGAGCATTTTAGCCTGGCTTCTATGCTCGTTAGTTATTACCAGCTGATTGCCCAGCTGGGGAACGGTTTGCCCACATGGGGCGCCGGTACTCTCATGTGTTGGCACCAGAAGTGGAGGGATCGATTGCGCGGCCTGTTCTCCCAGCTGGGGAATGGTTCTCCCGCATTTTTTGCTAGCTGCTTGGCTCGATCTCGAGCTCGACTCCTTCTGTAGTCGTGCTTGATGTGCCTTCCTGATTTGGCGCTCATAGTATGATTCGATAGGCTTGGGAGCTGGTGGTCTAGCCATACGAATAAAGTGGTCAATCTTTTCCTCAGGCACTTTCTCCCTTGGTGGCAGTGCCGGTTTCGGTCCAAAATGGGCGTCCACTTGGGCCTTCACTATGGCTGCGTTTTGCTCCTCGGTCATGTTGTAAGGCCTTAGAGGAATATGAGTGAGGCTTGGACCATATTGAAATCGCTTGCCTCCGCCTGTACCTCATGTACTACCTCGACTTGTACCGCTATGCACCATAGATGCGGCGGCTCTCTTCCGTGATTGCTGAGGTGGCGGAGACAGCTGACATGGCTGAGTTGGAGCAGGAGGAGTGCCCTGACATTGTGCCGGACTTGAAGCAGGAGGAGTGGCCTGACGCGGTGTCGGACTTGAAGCAGGAGGAGTGCCCTGACACTATGCCGGATTTGAAGCGGGAGGAGTGGCCTGACGATGTGCCGGACTTGGAGGAGGAGTGGCCTGACGCGTTGGTGGACTTGGAGGAGCAGGAGTCTGCTGATGCGGTGGCGGACTTCGAGGAGGAGTCGGCTGATGCGGTGTCGGTGGCCTTGGAAAGATGATGCAATCCTTTCTCCATAGGATGATACAATGTTTGGCCTCTCCCAGTGTGTGCTCCTCGTCACCTCCAGGAATGTCAAGCTCTAGCCCCGAATAATGGTCCACCACTTCATCAACCTGGACACGAGCATAGCCAGCTGGAATCGGGTTGCAATGGAAGGTTGCTTTGGGGGAATTTGTATAAGCAATGGCGTCTGCCACCTTCATGGATATGTTCTTTATTTTGAAGTGTAGCTCACAATTAGTGTTCTCCATGATGTCATCCACAGGGTATCTATCCAGCAGTGCGTCGCCCGGGGCGAAACCCATGCTGCTTCTCGGCATGGATGGGACGGTGCTATCCAATGTTGGATCATCCGCTAGATGTTGCCACTGCTGAGACCCCCTTTCCTAGCTAAGTGAGTCGATCTGCTGCTGCCGCTGGAATTTGAGTGCCAAGTCCGCGTGCGCTGATTCTAGGCCTTGAAGGCATTCTGCTTCCTACTTCCTCTGCTCCTCCTCCAGCTTCCTCTTCTTCTCCTCCTCCATCTTCCTTCTTGCATGGGTTATGTAGTCGGCGTACCATTCCGAAAATCCCTCATACCACAGAACAACGCCCTTGCCTCGTGTTCTTCCCGGGTGTTCAGGATTTCCCAGGGCGCGCGTAAGCTCGTCGTTCTATCTGTTGGCTTGGTGGACATGTCCTTCACATAGAAAATTTGTGCCACATCATTGGCTAGGACGAATGGTTCGTCTGCATATGTAAGATTGTTGAGATCCACTGTTGTCATTTCGTACTGTGGGTCTTCCGTTACCCCGCCTCATGTCATATTCACCCATTTGCACCGAAACAAAGGGACCTTCAAACCACATCCATAGTCAAGTTCCCATATGTCCTCTATGTAACCATAATATTTTTCCTTTCCCGTCTTGGTTGCTGCATCAAGGTGGACACCACTATTTTGGTTGGTGCTCTTCTTATCTTGGGCGATCGTGTAAAATGTATTCCCATTTATCTCGTACCCTTTGAAAGTCATTACATTCGAAGATGGTAACTGGGACAGCAAGTACAAGTCATCTTCAATAGTGGCATCATGCATGGCACGTGTCTGCAACCAGCCAGCGAAAGTCCCTGTTTGTTCATGTGTAATCCAGTCGTCAGACTACTCCGGGTGTTTGGAGCGTAGAAAATTCTTGTGTTCGTCCATATACGGAGCCACCAAGGCGGAATTCTGTAGAACTGTGTAGTGTGCTTGACTGAGAGAATTCCCGTCCATACATATTATTTGATCGCCTCCTAGCGTGCCTTTTCCATCTAGTCTGCCCTTATGCCGTGATTCAGGAACACCAATCGGCTTAAGGTCAGGAATAAAGTCAATACAAAACTCAATGACCTCCTCATTTTCATGGCCCTTGGAGATGCTTCCTTCTGGCCTAGCACCGTTATGAACATATTTCTTTAAGACTCCCATGAATCTCTCAAAGGGGAACATATTGTATAGAAATACAGGACCAAGAACATTAATCTCTTCGCATAGGTGAACTAGGAAGTGCGTCGTGATTTTGAAGAAGGATGGTGGGAACACCAACTCGAAACTGACAAGACATTGCACCAAATCATTCTCTAACCTTGGTATGATTTCTGGATCGATTACCTTTTGAGAGATTGCATTGAGGAATGCACATAGCTTCACAATGGCTAATCGAACGTTTTTTGGTAGAAGCCCCCTCAATGCAACCGGAAGCAATTGCGTCATAATCACGTGGCAGTCATGACACTTTAGGTTCTGGAACTTTTTCTCTGCCATATTTATTATTCCCTTTATATTCGGCGAGAAGCCAGACGGTACCTTCATACCGAGCAGGCATTCGAAGAAGATTTCCTTCTCTTCTTTGGTAAGAGCGTAGCTGGCATGACCCTGATGTATGCCGTCTTTTCCGTGCATACGTTGCTGGTCCTCCCGTGCCTCTGGTGTATATTTTGTCTTCCCATACACACCCAAGAAGCCAAGCAGGGTCATGCAAAGATTCTTCGTCACGTGCATCACGTCGATTGCGGAGCGGACCTCTAGGTCTTTCCAATACGGCAGGTCCCAAAATATAGATTTCTTCTTCCACATGGGTGCGTGTCCGTCAGCGTCATTCGGAATAGGTTGTTCGCCAGGACCCTTTCCAAAGACTACCTTCAAATCCTTCACCATATCATGTACATCAGCACCAGTACGGTGGCGAGGCTTCGTCCGGTGATCCGCCTCACCTTTGAAATGCTTGCTGTCGGCGCTCTAGGAACGGGGGTCCCTAGACTTGCCTGCCTGCGGCCTACGGCATGGCTGAGCCAGCAGGCCGTACGGCCCATCTTCACCAACAAAGCGCCCGAGACCCTCGCGAGGGGCCAAGCCTCGCGAGGCGGATGGCGCAAGACCTCCTCTGGAGTGGCCTATCTAGGTAGGCTCACGAGGAGCGGACATATCAAGGCGAGGCAAACCTCACGAGGCAATCGTGACGTGAGCCGTGACGATCGACACCAGGCGGGCGCCAGCGCGCACAGTGTCGTTGTTTCCTCTTTGGTGCAAAGGGGGCAAGCGCAGCCGCGGAGTACCGAGGCCTCAGGCAAAGGTTGCCATTTTGGTGCAACAAGACCAAGACCATGGACTACAAGACGGAGGTCATCGTGGAGCCCAGAACAGCGTCACCACAAGAACTTTGTGCAGGCGAAGACTACTTTTGTCAGGATAGCTTGTACTAGCTGTCCCCCTTCAAATTAGCCCGCCATTGTTGGCTCCCTTCCCGCTCGATATTTGGGAAGAGGACCAGAGCCTCTATAAATAGGACTAGCCACCACCTTAGACGCAGGAGGGAGACCACCCCCCCACACACAAGCTCACCGAGCTCAAGAACGTCTCAACCTCAGGAAGCCGTTCTTCCCTTGTATGGTTCATCATCAGCCCAAGAGGCAATCCACCACCACCACACTAGAGTAGGGTATTACACCACAACAGTGGCCTGAACCAGTATAAACCCCGTGTCCTTGTGTGTTGTGAGTTCATCGAATTCGTCCGCAAGATCTTAGCGAGCTAGAGCGTAGATCGGTTGGAGGGAAAGACTTCACGCGCACCCCAGTGTTTGAACCTTAAGGATTTGCCGGAACCCCATATCCCGACATTTGGCGCGCTAGGTAGGGGTGCGCCGGAGCTTCTCTCCATCAACCAGTGCCCCGTACCGCCGCACCGCGCTCCCATGGCAGGTGCCCCGCCACCGACCTCCACGGCCGACGCCAGCAGCAGGGAGTCTGGGTACCGAGCCCTGGCCCCCGCTCTGCGGCGAGTGAAGTGGCCGGTCAAGTTCAGGCCGGAGATGCCGCCGTGTTACGACGGTGCGGCAGACTTGGCGTTGTTCCTGCTAGCGTACGAGGAGGTCGTCCTCGAAGCCGGAGGTGACAACAAGATCATGGAAAACTTGTTCCCCCTGGCCCTCGCCGGTGAGCCGCACGCTTGGCTGCTCGGCCTCCCGGGATCCACAGTGACGTCCTGGGGGGAACTCCGTGACCTCTTCACTATGCGCTACGCGGCGCTGGCACACCACGCAGTCGCGGCACTACTGGGCGGCTCCCAAGCACCTCCTTCAGATTGCCACGTCAAGCCTTTCTTCCGTCAGATTGGGGCCAGCTGCAAGCGCCCGGGGGCTCCGTCGGGTTGGGCCGCGCCGGAAGCCGACCTCACCTTCGACTCGGAAGACCACCCCAGCTCCACCACCGGCTCAGGGATGCTTCCGATGCTCTGCACGCCCACCATCTACAATGTGGCCGTCACCAAGTCCCTCATCGACGGCGGCGCCGGCCTCAACTTGCTCTCCGTGGAAGCTTTCAGCCTTCTTCATGTGTCGCTCGAACGGCTCGGCCTCAGCAAGCCCTTCACAGGAGTGGGCGATGGATCTGCTCATCCCTTGGGGCGGATCCGCCTCCCTGTCACCTTTGGCACGCGGGATAACTATCGCACCGAGCTGGTGGACTTTGACATCACCCGCATCGGTCTCTCGTACAATGCCATCCTCGGGTACCCGGCCCTCGCTTAGTTCATGGCGGCAACTCACCCGTCCTACAACCTCATGAAGATGCCAGGGAGCAAGGGAGTCCTCACCATCCAAGGGGACGCTAAGGAGGCCGTGATGGCGCTCAGGCTCGCCTTCAAGACCGCGGCAGCGGCGCAGCCAGCCGGCGTCGGTGCGCCGGAGGCCAAGGAGGCCGCGCCCACCAAGAAATGGCAGTTGTTCACCCAAGACAAGGCAGAGACCAAGCAGGTACCGGTCAACGAGGATGGGTCTTCAGGAGCCACCTTCACCATAGGAGCCGGCCTTAACCCGGGGCAAGAAGAAGCTTTGGTGAGGTTTTTGTGCGCGAAAAAGGAGATATTCGCGTGGGAGCCCGATCAACTGGCAGGGGTCCCAAGAGAGGTAATCCAGCATCATCTAAAGGTGTGCCCCAACATACGCCCCGTGAAGCAGCAAGCAAGACGGCAGTCCACTGAGAAGCAGGCCTTCATCGTCCAAGAGACACGCAAGCTAGAGGCGGCAGGTACAATCCGGGAAGTTCGATACCCCGAATGGCTGGCGAACCCTGTTGTAGTACCGAAGAAAGGCGGGAAGGAACGGATGTGCGTCGACTTCACCAACCTAAACAAAGCCTGCCCCCAAGACCCGCTCCCCCTTCCGTGCATCGATCAAATCGTCAACTCCACCGCCGAGTGCGATTTGTTGTGTTTCTTGGATGCGTTCTCTGGATACCATCAGATCAAGATGGCGGTGGAGGATGTGGAGAAGATGGCCTTCTTGACACCATGTGGGGTGTACTGCTACACCTGCATGCCTTTCGGCCTTCGCAACATCGGCGCAACCTTTCAGCGGCTGATGCACATCGCCTTGGGGCGGTAGCTCGACAGGAACACAGAGTCCTACGTTGATGACATAGTGGTCAAATCTCGCGAGGCGAGGACGTTGATTCAAGACTTGGAGGAGACCTTCGAGAGCTTACGCCTAGTGAGCTTGAGGCTTAACCCGGAGAAGTGTGTGTTTGGCGTCCCATCCGGCAAGTTGCTAGGGTTTCTCGTATCCCACGGAAGAATCGAGGCGAACCCAGAAAAGATCAAGGCCATCAAAGACATGAGCCCACCACAGATCCTCAAGGAGATGCAAAAGCTGGCAGGACGGGTGACTGTGTTAGGGCGTTTCATCTCTAAGCTAGGCAAGCGCGCCTTGCCCTTCTTTAAGCTCATGAAGAAGAAAGGCCCCTTCGAGTGGACCCCGGAGGCCGACCAGGCCTTCCGAGACGTTAAGAAATACCACACCAGCCCCCTGGTGATGGTGGCACCGCGGCCTCTCGAGCCTCTTTTGCTCTACCTTGCCGCCACCCCGTACTCCACCAGCGCGGCGCTGGTGGCGGTTCGGGAGGATCGTCAAGACAAGGGTAGAGCTGATGCAGCACGAGGCTAGAGAGGTGCAGCAAAGCCATCAGTGGCGGAGGACCTAGCTCAGCAGAGCAACATCGCGGAAGCTCCTGAGGGCGGTCAGGTCTCAGGAGACCCATCACCTCAGGATATGCCACAATCTACGCGGGACCTGAGCCTCAATAGTGTACCAGCCCTCGTCGAGCACCCGGTGTACTTCGTCAGCACTGTACTGCGGGACGCGAGGGCGCGCTACCCCATGTCGCAGAAGCTCCTGCTTGCACTTTTGGTGGCCTCGCGCAAGCTGCGGCACTACTTCCAGGGGCACCCCATCAAGGTCATCTCGTCTTACCCATTGGAGAGGATACTCAGGAGCCCAAACTCAGCCAGAAGGGTCGCTGAATGGAACATCGAGCTGCAAGCATTTCAGTTGGAGTTTAGCACCACCAGGGTCATCAAGGGAGCCGCGCTCGCCGATTTTGTGGCAGAATTGACATATGCCCCGGCTCTTGAGGAAGGAGAAGATCGGTCCACCTCCCCAGGAAGCGAGGCGCCAGACGGCTGGGTCATGTATTTTGATGGCGCCTTTGCGCACCAGGGCGCGGGGGCTGGAGCAGTGCTCATCTCGCCCACTCAGGACAAGCTTTGCTACGCCGTGCAACTCTGCTTTTAGCATGGCGAGAAGGTCTCCAACAATATCACAGAATACGAGGGCCTCATAGCCAGCCTGAAGGCTGCGACAGCTATGGGGGTGAGGCGCCTTACTGTCAAGGGCGACTCGTAGCTCCTCGTGAACTTCTCCAACAAAGTGTATGAGCCAAAGGACGAGCACATGGAGGCCTACCTTGCTGAGCTGCGCAAAATGGAAAAGCAGTTCGCAGGCTTGGAGCTGCAGCACGTGCCCCGGGGCACCAACAAAGAAGCCGACGACATCGCCAAGAGAGCATCCAAGCGGCAACCGCAAGAGCCCGGCGTCTTTGAAGAGCGGCTCTTCAAGCCGTCAGCTACGCCGCCTCTTTCAAGCACGACTTAGCTTCGGGAGGAGCTCCCTCAGCCCCCAGCCTCGGGAGCCCCAGATTGCGGCCCAACCTTAGGAGCTCGGCTGCTCTTGACGCTCGAGCCCCAGGAGGAGTGCTGGAACAAGGAGTTCAGGGAGTACCTGATGCATGGGACACTGCCGAAGAAAGAAGAGGACGTGAAGCGCGTGTCCCGACAGGAAACGGCATACTGCATTCAAGACGGCGAGTTGTACAGGAGACGGCCGAACGACGTCACGCTGCGCTGCATCTCCAGCGATCAAGGGAGGGAGCTGCTGACTGACATACACGGCGGGGACTGTGGACATCACTCGTCATCACGGACCCTCGTCGGCAAGGCCTTCCGCAGCGGATTCTATTGGCCTATAGCACTCAACGATGCAGCTGAACTGGTGAAGTCCTGCGAAGCTTTCCAATTCCATGCCAAGCAAATCTATCAGCCTGCTCAGGGCCTCCAAACCATCCTGCTCACGTGGTCGTTTGCGGTCTAGGGGCTAGACATCCTAGGCCCATTCCCACGAGCGCCAGGGGGCTACCGCTATCTCTACGTCGCCATCAATAAGTTCACCAAGTGGGCAGAGGTGGAAGCCGTCCGAACCATTCCAGCCGGCTCTGCTGTCAAGTTCATCAAGGGCCTCGTGAGCCACTTCGGGGTCCCCAACCGCATTATCACATATAACGGCTCGCGGTTTACTAGTAACCTCTTTAAAACCTACTGTGCTAACCTTGGAACGCAGATCTGCTACGCTTCGGTAGCCCAGCCCAGGAGCAATGGTCAGGCTGAGTGCACCAATGCTGAGGTCCTGAGGGGCCTCAAGACCAGGACCTTCAAGAAGAAGCTGGAGGCCTGCGGCAGGGGCTGGCACGACGAGCTCCAGTCCGTGTTGTGGTCCATCCGCACCACCGCTACCAAGCCCACGGGCGAGACTCCATTCTTCCTCATCTACGGAGCTGAAGTAGTCCTCCCTCACGAGGTCAGGCATCGCTCCGCGCGGGTCCTGGCGTTCGGCGAAACACAGCAGGACGCCATGCGGGGGATGGATCTCGTGCTGGGGGAGGAACGTCGTCGCGAAGCTGCATTAAGGGCGGCAAGGTACCGGAAAGCGCTACGGCGCTACCACTACCGCAACATTCGCTCCAGGACGCTCGAGACGGGTGACCTGGTCCTGAGGCGGGTCCTCTCCAGGGAAGGCTTGCACAAGCTCTCACCCATGTGGGAGGGCCTGTTCAGGGTCGTCCACATCTCCAGGCCTGGCGCCGTGCGCTTGGAGACGCAAGAGGGGACACCTATCCAAAACGCCTGGAACATCCAGCACCTCCAGAAGTTCTACCCATGAGGCAAGGCCCAGTGCTTGTGAAGCAAGGCCCAGAGCCTGTGAAGCAAGGCCCAGAGCCTGTGAAGAAAGTCCCATAGCCTGTGAAGCAAGACCCGGTGCCTGTGAAGAATCGCCGCCCGTGACACTCTCATGTAATAATGAGTTGGGGTTGTACACGCCCCGGAGTCTCAGGAGCGCCGGCCTCAGGCCCTGGGGCTCCCTCCCACGCCTAGTGGACAGCACTTAGCTCCGCGTTGGTGAGAAGACTTGAAGACTAGATTAGGTGCCGGACGCGGCTTTTCATTTGCTTTCCATAGTTGGCTTGCTTTTCCTTAATCGAGTTTGCCTTTGGCGTTCCTTGTTGATTTGGTTCCTTCGCCTTTTACCACATTTTTCGGCTCTGGTTTACCCGTGATCTCTCTCTCGCATACCTCATGAGGGGGTTAGGCAGGTGCCCTCGCGAGCTTTTCCTTCTCTCTGCCTTCTCGCGAGTCACCCTCGTTCGAGCTTGGAAGCTGGCGCAACTCTCCTAAATCCGTGCCCCTCGGGTACCGCGATGCAAAGCGCCAAGTCAAGGTTCGGGTGAACGGCAAAATCCTCTAGTGCACCCCCTAACAAATTCTTGCAGTTCCTGAGCAAACGCAGATATCTCGTGAAGGAAGGGGCGTCCCAAACACGCCAGGTTAGGTTATCTCTGCGCAAAATAACAGCATGGCATGGGAATAACGCGCACGTTGCATTAACCAAGAACCACAGTTCAGTACATGCCCCTCTGGGCCCATACTGGTTTCATTTTCTGGTGTAGGAAAAGAAAGGAAAAGGCCAAACAAAGCGGCGTTTCAGCAATCCACGGGGGCAGGCCCTTAGCGACGCCCAAGCCTAGCCAGACCCCTCCTCGCGCTTCACGAAGGCACGGTGACGAGATGACCCGCTGCCTCCTTCGAAGCGAGCGCGGCGGCTGATCATAGCCACTGCTGCTGGAGCTGGCGTAGGAGGGAGAGCCGCCATAGCTGGAAGAGATGCGGTCACCGCTGAGGGCAGGCTCGCCCTCACCCTCGTCACGACCGTCGCCAAGGCCGAGCACCTCCTCACCGTCGTTCGTCTCGGGGCAGCACCTGGCGCGGCGGCCATCTTCCCCGAACACCCTCACGTAGAGGGTCGACCCGCCGTCATACTTGAAGTGGAGAGTGCACCGCCTGCCTAGGCCGCGCGCGTGGGCGAACGTCAGCCAGCCGCGGGCCAGGGCTATGTGCCCACGGCAGAAGTCTTGACCGTGACCCAGGAGGCCTTGCTGCAGCAACCATCCACCTACAACCAGAGCCCACCTGGACCAGGGGCCGACAGCTCATCGACAAGGAAGCGCGGAAGCTGGAGCCAGTTGCCGGCCAGGTTTTCCGACCAAACAACGAACTCTGGCGACGCCTCCGCTGAATGGAAGCGCGGGCGGGGAGGCCTCGCCACCATCGCACGCCTCCCCCCGTCAACTGGACCGCCACGGTTGGGACGGCCCCCTCCACGTGCCGTGGCGCCGCCTCGACGGTGGGCCACGGTGGGGGTCGCAGCGTGCTTGCGCGGGTGGCCGCGACCGCGTTTTGGGCACCGGGGAACCAGGGCCCTCGCGAGGGGCCTTTCCCTTCCCGGCGGCAGAGAACTTCCTTTGAGGCGCCATCGGAGGCACTGCAAGCAATGGAGCAAGAAGGAGGAAGCAAGCAAGGAAGAGATGGGCAACGGGGGCTACGCCCCCCTCCCCATTTATAGCAAGAGAAGGCCAACCGGCGTCTCCCACGATCGCAGGTAATGATGGTTTCCCTTGCATGTCGTAGGGACTTGTCAAGTCGTGCAGTCGTCAAGGCAGCGTGAGGAAGCGGAGACGCCCACATCCAACCAACCGCCACGCGTCAACCGAGGCCGCAGGCTTTCGGGGCCTGCGGTGCTCCGAACTTGACCCTTGGCTACACCACGAAGCCAAGCCCGAGCGCACCTTGGGCCCGGGGGCTACTGTCGGTGTTCTGGGAACGGGTGTCCCCAGACTTGCCTACCTGCGGCCCGCGGCGTGGCTGAGCCAGTAGGCCGTACGGCCCGTCTTCACCAACAAAGCGCCCGAGACCCTCACGAGGGGCCAAGCCTCGCGAGGCGGACGATGCAAGACCTCCTCTGGAGTGGCCTACCTAGGTAGGCTCACGAGGAGCGGAGATATCAAGGCGAGGCGAACCTCACAAGGCTCTCGTGACGTGAGCCGTGACGATCGACACCAGGCGGGCGCCAGCGCGCACAGTGTCCTTGTTTCCCCTTTGGTGCAAAGGGGGCAAGCGCAGCCGCAGAGTACCGAGGCCTCAGGCAAAGGTTGCCATTTCGGTGCAACAAGAGCAAGACCATGGACTGCAAGACGGAGGTCATCGTGGAGCCCAGAACAGCGTCACCATCAGAACTTTGTGCAGGCGAAGACTACTTTTGTCAGTATAGCTTGTACTAGCTGTCCCCCTTCAAATTAGTCCGCCATTGTTGGCTCCATTCCTGCTCGATATTTGGGAAGAGGACCAGGGCCTCTATAAATAGGACTAGCCACCACCTTAGAGGTAGGAGGGAGACCACCCCCCACACTCAAGCTCACCGAGCTCAAGAACATCTCAACCTCAGGAGGCCGTTCTTCCCTTGTATGGTTCATCATTAGACCAAGAGGCAATCCACCACCACCACACTGGAGTAGGAGTAGGGTATTACACCACAACGGTGGCCCGAACCAGTATAAACCTCGTGTCCTTCTATGTTGTGAGTTCGTCAAGTTTGTCCGCAAGATCTTCGCGAGATAGAGCGTAGATCGGTTGGAGGGAAAGACTTCGCGCGCACCCCAGTGTTCGAACCTTAAGGGTTTGCCAGAACCCCACATCCCGACACTTGCCTTTCTTTCTTACGGGATGCCCGCTTGGAAGAAATCGACGATGTCCCAGGTACACATTCTTCCTACAACTACCCAAATATATATCGTCGGTATCATCCAAGCAGTGCGTGCATGCACGGTATCCCTTGTTTGTCTATCCTGAAAGGTTACTGAGAGTAGGCCAATCATTGATGGTCATGAACAACAACGCCTTTAGGTCAAATCCTTCCCCCATGTGCTCATCCTACGCACGTACACGTGTTCCATTCCACAGCTGTAAGAGTTCTTCAACTAATGTCCTTAGGTACACATCAATGTCGTTGCCGGGTTTCTTAGGGCCTTGGATGAGCACTGGCATCATAATGAACTTCCGCTTCATGCACAACCAAGGAGGAAGGTTATACATACATAGAGTCACAGGCCAGGTGATATGCTTGCTGCTCTGCTCCCCAAAAGGATTAATGCCATCTGCGCTTAGACCAAACCATACGTTCCTTGCGTCACCTGCAAACTCCTCCCTGTACTTTCTTTGATTTTTCTCCACTACGACCCGTCAGCGGGTACTCTCAACTTTCCGTCTTTCTTACGGTATTCTCTATTCCATCGCATGGCCTTCACATGCTCTTTGTTTAGGAACAAACGTTTCAACCGTGGTATTATATGAGCATACCACATCACCTTGGCAGGAATCTTCTTTCTGGAGCGCTCGCCCTCGACATCACCAGGGTCATCGCGGTTGACCTTATAGCACAATGCACCGCATACCGGGCACGCATTCAAATCCGCGTACTCACCGCGGTAGAGGATGCAGTCATTAGGGCATGCATGTATCTTCTGCACCTCTACCCCTAGAGGGCAAACATCCTTCTTTGCTTCATACGTACTCTCAGGCAATTCGTTGTCCTTTGGAAGCATCTTCTTTAACATTACCATCAACTTTCCAAATGCCTTGTCAGATACACCATTCTCTGCCTGTAGTAATTCCAGTGTGGTGCACAACTTTTTATTGTCAGTTTCGCAATTCGGGTACAACAATTTCTTGTGATCCTCTAACATGCGCTACAACTTCTTCTTCTCCTTTGCACTCACGCAGTTTCTCTCTGCAGCGGCAATGGCCCGACCTAGATCATCAGTTGGCTCATCTGATGCCTCTTGTTTAGCTTCTTCCCGCATTGTCGGCTCAGCTTCTTCCCCCATTGTTGTATCATCATATTCAGGGAATCCATGGCCATGATAGCTATCGTCGTCCTCTTCTTCTTCATTTTCTTCCATCATAACCCCTCTTTCTCCGTGCTTGGTCCAAACAATATAGTGGGGCATGAAACCGGACTCAAACAGGTGGACGTGAATGGTTCTTGCGTTAGAGTAATTGTGATCATTCTTACAGCCAGCACATGCACAAGGCATAAAACCATCCGCCTGCTTGTTTGCCTGAGCCGCAATCAGAAAATTATGCACGTCCTCAACGAACTAGGGAGAGCATCGGTCATCGTACATCCATTGCCGGCTCATCTTCATTACACAACACCGAATAGACCAAATTAATACAAATTCATACATAAAGTTCATACAATACTTATTCTCATAAAGCAAACATATAAATAGCTCTCTAGCTAAAGAATTTAAATGCAACAACAAATGCGATCAAGATCGCAACTAAGGTAACAATTGATCCAACAACATAATGATACCAAGCCTCACTATGAATGGCATATTTTCTAATCTTTCTAATCTTCAAGTGCATTTTCTCCATCTTGATCTTGTGATCATCGACGACATCGGCAACATGGAACTCCAATTCCATCTTCTCCCCCTCAATTCTTTTCAATTTTTCTTTCAAATACTCGTTTTCTCTTTCAACTAAATTTAACCTCTCGACAATAGGGTCGGTTGGAATTTCCGGTTCACATACCTCCTAGATAAAAATATCTATGTCAATTTGATGGGCATAATTTGTCATAAACATGAAATGCAACAAAATAGTTATAAAATAAAATATACCACATCCGAATCATAACCCAGACGAGGGCCGGCGGGGACGGATATCAAAACCATGGCACTATGAATAACAAACAACATACGGGTAAGATAATTATACAAGTAACTATATATCTAAATCACACAAACATGATTTTTTATATAAAAAGATAAGAACAAGAGGGATCACCCCACAAGGTGGTGCCGGCCACAAGACGATGCGGACGATCGACGGTGGTTAGGACAGAGACGGGAAGGCACTAAGTAAACCACACCTACATATGCAAACTAAGAGTTATTTTGAGCTCAAATTGCATATAAATCAAATAAACTACCACATATAATTCCTCCCAAATTACTAAAACCCACAAATTAATGACTATATAAAGCATTGCAAAAGCTAATCTAGCAATGAGAGATGAAAGGACAAAGTTGCTTACCTTTGTGATCACTTGAATGGATGGGGGCCTTCAAATCTTGACAACATTTGGGCAAAATTTGAGATGAGCTCAAGGTAGAGGGGGAGAACAGAGAGGAGAGGGGAAAGGGGAAAAACAGAGCTCGTTCACTCGCGGGTGGATGAAGGGTTTATATAGGACGACCTTTAGCACCGGTTCATGCCACGAATCGGTACTAAAGGTGCTAGAGGGGCCCCAGACTGACAACATCCTGCCACCACTCTCTTTAGTACCGGTTCGTGGCACGAACCGGTGCTAAAGATTCTCCATGAACTGGTACTAATGAGAGCGGCCCAGCTAGCCGTTGGAACCGGCACTAATGGTCACATTAGTGCCGACTCAATTACAAACCGGGACTAATGAGCTGAACATTTGACCCTTTTTCTACTAGTGAGTCTCCAATAAGTTCTATAGCTGCAAAATGGAGGAGAATAGTTCTGTCAGTGAACATATACTCAGAATGTATGGGTACCACAACCACTTGACTCAGCTGGGACTTAATCTTCCTGATGATAGTGTCATTGACAGAGTTCTTCAATCACTGCCACCAAGCTACAAGAACTTTGCGATGAACTATAATATGCAAGGGATGGATAAGACAATTCCCAAGCTCTTCGCAATGCTAAAGGCTATGGAGGTAGAAATCAAGAAGGAGCATCAAGTGTTGATGGTCAACAAGACCACCAGTTTCAAGAAAAAGGGTAAAGGGAAGAAGGGGAACTTCAAGAAGAACGGCAAGCAAGTTGCTGCTTAAGTGAAGAAGCCCAAGTCTGGACCTAAGCCTGAGACTGAGTGCTTCTACTGCAAAAGGACTGGTCACTGGAAGCGGAACTGCCCCAAGTATTTGGTGGAGAAGAAGGATGGCAAAGTGAAAGGTATATTTGATATACATGTTATTGATGTGTACCTTACTAATGCTCGCAGTAGCGCCTGGGTATTTGATACTGCTTCTGTTGCTAATATTTGCAACTCGAAACAGGGGCTACAGATTAAGCGAATATTGGCTAAGGACAAGGTGATGATGTGCGTGGGAAATGGTTCCAAAGTCGATGTGATCGCCGTCGGCATGCTGCCTCTACATCTACCTTCGGGATTAGTTTTAGACCTAAATAATTGTTATTTGGTGCCAGCGTTGAGCATGAACATTATATCTGGATCTTGTTTAATGCGAGACGGTTATTAATTTAAATCAGAGAATATGGTTGTTCTATTTATATGAGTAATATCTTTTATGGTCATGCACCCTTGATGAGTGGTCTATTTTTACTAAATCTTGGTAGTATGACACACATGTTCATAGTATTGAAGCCAAAAGATATAAGTTTAATAATGATAGTGCAACTTATTTGTGGCACTGCCATTTAGGTCATATTGGTGTAAATCGCATGAAGAAACTCCATTGGGCAAGATGACTAAGACTCCGTTCTTCGGAACAATGGAGCGAGCAACAGACTTGTTGGAAATAATACATACTGATGTATGCGGTCCGATGAGTGTTGAAGCTCGCGGTGGGTATCGTTATTTTCTTACCATCATAGATGATTTGAGCAGATATGGGTATATCTACTTGATGAAACATAAGTCCGAAACATTTGAAAAGTTGAAAGAATTTCAGAGTGAAGTGGAAAATCATCGTAACAAGAAAATTAAGTTCCTACGATCTGATTGTGGAGGTGAATATTTGAGTTATGAGTTTGGTCTTCATTTGAAACAATGCAGAATATTTTCGCAACTCATGCCACGTGGAACACCACAGCGTAATGGTGTGTCCGAACGTTGTAACCGCACTTTTTAGATATGGTGCGATCTATGATGTCTCTTACTAATTTACCGCTATCGTTTTGGGGTTATGCTTTAGAGACGGCTGCATTCACGTTAAATAGGGCACCATCTAAATCCGTTGAGACGACGCCGTATGAACTATGGTTTAGCGAGAAACCTAAGCTGTCGTTTCTTAAATTTTGAGGTTGCAATGCTTAAGTGAAAAAGTTTCAAACTGATAAGCTCAAACCCAAATCGGGGAAGTGCGTCTTCATAGGATACCCAAAAGAAAATGTTGGGTACACCTTCTATCATAGATCTGAAGGCAAGATATTCATTGTTGAGAATGGATCCTTTCTAGAGAAGGAGTTTCTCTCGAAAGAAGTGAGTGGGAGGAAAGTAGAACTTGATGAGGTAACTGTACCTGCTCCCTTATTGGAAAGTAGTTCATCACAGAAATCTGTTCCTGTGACTACTACACCAATTAGTGAGGAAGCTAATGATGATGATCATGTAACTTCAGATCAAGTTACTACCGAACCTCGTAGGTAAACCAGAGTGAGATCCGCACCAGAGTGGTATGGTAATCCTGTTCTGGAGGTCATGTTACTTGACCATGACGAACCTACGAACTATGAGGAAGCGATGATGAGCCCAGATTCAGCAAAATGGCTTGAGGCCATGAAATCTGAGATGGGATCCATGTATGAGAACAAAGTATGGACTTTGGTTGACTTGCCCGTTGATCGGCAAGCAATTGAGAATAAATGGATCTTCAAGAAGAAGACTGACGCTGACGGTAATGTTACTGTCTACAAAGCTCGACTTGTTGCAAAAGGTTTTCGACAAGTTCAAGGAGTTGACTACGATGAGACCTTCTCACCTGTAGCGATGCTTAAGTCCGTCCGAATCATGTTAGCAATTGTCGCATTTTATGATTATGAAATTTGGCAAATGGATGTCAAAACTGCATTCCTTAATGGATATCTTAAAGAAGAGTTGTATATGATGCAACGAGAAGGTTTGGCTGATCCAAAAGGTGCTAACAAAGTATGCAAGCTCTAGCGATCCATTTATGGATTGGTGCAAGCCTCTCGGAGTTGGAATATACGCTTTGATAGTGTGATCAAAGCATATGGTTTTATACAGACTTTTGGAGAAGCCTGTAGTTACAAGAAAGTGAGTGGGAGCTCTGTAGCATTTCTGATATTGTATGTGGATGACATATTGCTGATCGGAAATGATACTGAATTTCTGAATAGCATTAAAGGATACTTGAATAAGAATTTTTCAATGAAAAACCTCAGTGAAGCTGCTTATATATTGGGCATCAAGATCTATAGAGATAGATCAAGACGCTTAATTGGACTTTCACAAAGCACATACCTTGATAAAGTTTTGAAGGAGTTCAAAATGGATCAAGCAAAGAAAGGGTTCTTGCATGTGTTACAAGGTGTGAAGTTGAGTCAGACTCAATGCCCGACCACTGCAAAAGATAGAGAGATAATATAAGTCATTCCCTATGCTTCAGCCATAGGTTCTATCATGCATGCAATGCTGTGTACCAGACCTGATGTGTGCCTTGCTATTAGTTTAGCAGGGAGGTACCAAAGTAATCCAGGAGTGGATCACTGGACAGCGGTCAAGAACATCCTGAAATACCTGAAAAGGACTAAGGATATGTTTCTCGTTTATGGAGGTGACAAAGAGCTCGTCGTAAACGGTTACATCGATGCAAGTTTTGACATTGATCCGGATGACTCTAAGTCACAAACCGGATACGTATTTTTATTGAACGGGAGCTGTCAGTTGGTGCAGTTCCAAGCAGAGTGTCGTGGCGGGATCTACGTGTGAAGCGGAGTACATAGCTGCTTCGGAAGCAGCACATGAAGGAGTCTGGATGAAGGAGTTCATATCCGATCTAGGTGTCATACCTAGTGCATCGGGTCCAATGAAAATCTTTTGTGACAATACTGGTGCAATTACCTTGGCAAAGGAATCCAGATTTCACAAGAGAACCAAGCACATCAAGAGACGCTTCAATTCCATCCGCGATCAAGTCAAGGAGGGAGACATAGAGATTTGCAAGATACATACAGATCTGAATGTTGCAGACCCGTTGACTAAGCCTCTCTCACGAGCAAAACATGATCCGCACCAAGACTCCATGGGTGTTAGAGTCATTACTGTGTAATCTAGATTATTGACTCTAGTGCAAGTGGAAGACTGAAGGAAATATGCCCTAGAGGCAATAATAAAGTTTTTATTTATATTTCCTTATATCATGATAAATGTTTATTATTCATGCTAGAACTGTATTAACCGGAAACTTAGTACATGTGTGAATACATAGACAAACAGAGTGTCACTAGTATGCCTCTACTTGACTAGCTCGTTAATCAAAGATGGTTAAGTTTCCTAGCCATGGACAAAGAGTTGTCATTTGATGAACGGGATCACATCATTAGAGAATGATGTTATTGACTTGACCCATCCGTTAGCTTAGCACGATGATCGTTTAGTTTGTTGCTACTGCTTTCTCCATAACTTATCCATGTTCCTATGACTATGAGATTATGCAACTCCCAAATATCGGAGGAACACTTCTTGTGCTATCAAACGTCACAACGTGACTGGGTGACTATAAAGATGCTCTACAGGTGTCTCCAATGGTGTTTGTTGAGTTGGCATAGATCGAGATTAGGATTTGTCACTCCGTGTATCGGAGAGGTATCTCTGGGCCCTCTCGGTAATGCACATCACTATAAGCCTTGCAAGCAATGTGACTAATGAATTAGTTACGGGATGTTGCATTACGGAACGAGTAAAGAGACTTGCCAGTAACGAGATTGAACTAGGTATTGAGATACCGACGATCGAATCTCGGGCAAGTAACATACCGATGACAAAGGGAACAACGTATGTTGTTATGCGGTTTGACCGATAAAGATCTTGTAGAATATGTAGGAACCAATATGAGCATCCAGGTTCCGCTATTGGTTATTGACCGGAGACGAGTCTCGGTCATGTCTACATAGTTCTCGAACCCGTAGGGTCCGCACGCTTGACGTTCGGTGGCGATCGATATTATGAGTTTATGTGTTTTGATGTACCGAAGGTAGTTCGGAGTCCCGTATATGATCACAGACATGACGAGGAGTCTCGAAATGGTCGAGACATAAAGATCGATATATTGGAAGGCTATGTTTGGACATCGGAATGGTTTCGGGTGAGTTTGGGCATTTACCGGAGTACCGGGGGGTTACCGGAACCCCCTGGGAAGTGTATGGGCCTTATTGGGCCTTAGTGGGAGAGAGGAGGATGCGGCCAAGGTGGAGGGCGCACTCCCCCAAGCCCAATCTGAATTGGGTGGGGGCCGCCCCCCTTCTTCCCTCTCTCCCCCCTTCCTTCCTCTCCTACTCCAACAAGGGAAGGGGGAATCCTATTCCCATCGGGAGTAGGACTCCCTCCTTGAGGCGCGCCATAGAGGGCCGGCCCTCCCCCCTCCACTCCTTTATATACGGGGAAGGGGCACCCCATAGACACACAAGTTGATTGTTTAGTTGTGTGCGGTGCCCCCTCCATAGATTTCCACCTCGGTCATATCATTGTAGTGCTTAGGGAAATCCCTGCGTCGGTAACTTCATCATCACCGTCATCACGCCGTGTACTGACGAAGCTCTCCCTCGACACTCAGCTGGATCTGGAGTTCATGGGACGTCACTGAGCTGAACGTGTGCAGATCGCGGAGGTGCCGTACTTTCGGTGCTAGGATCGGTCGGATCGTGAAGACGTACGACTACATCAACTGCGTTGTCATAACGCTTCCGCTTACGGTCTATGAGGGTAAATGGACAACACTCTCCCCTCTCGTTGCTATGCATCACCTAGATGGATCTTGCGTGTGCGTAGGAATTTTTTTTGAAATTACTGCGTTCCCTAATAGTTGCTCCCAAATATCACACAAAGGCCATGTGCAAAGTGTGGAGGTGAACCTCGATGTAAAAGAATGGTTGAGATATTCACTATTTTACCAAATGACAAAAAATAGGGCTTAGGGTTTAATAAAATAATCATTTTAATCTGTGATGTTGTGCAACATGGTGCTTATAAAGTAAACATGATGCACAATTAATATCTAAGAAAAATGTTGGTCCTAAATGAACATGTTTTTGCTAAGAATTATTTTGGTCACTTCTTACAAACCAAATACATCTCAATGGAATTTCCCCCTGAATCCTCATTCTTCAAGTTTCTTTCACGAAATTCTTCCAAACCAAATGAGCCCTAAGTCAATTAGTGTATCCCGATGTTCACTTCCTTGGAGTAGGAGGCTTGCCCAGCTGGGCTGACTGGCGGCGGACTGCTATCTCATGTGCATGGGTGCATATTAAATATGCAGCGCCCAACTGTGATGGGCCGCAAAGGCACAATGTTGTTTCATGCTTTTCCATAATATTATAGAAAAATCAGAAAAGCGGGGTTTGAGATTGTTTGAAGGTGCAACTATAATTTGATTGGGCTGAAATTTTAAATGTAGCTTCTCTATTCTATAATATAATGAAGCCACACAAAAAAATCATGGGGTATCTGGAGTAGGAATAATATTTGTTTGGTAATAAAAGCCAAGAAAGGGTAATAATGGGGTCTGAACTAGGTGTCGGTGTTATGTCTGTGCTAAAATTGTGAAGTTGCTCCCAAATATCACACAAAGGCCATGTGCAAAGTGAGGAGGTGAACCTTTGTTTTTTTGAAGCAACCATATATTTTATTAAACAATCTGTTTACAGAGATTACACATATGGTCACCATACGAGACACAAATGCTTGTCAAGCAACTCTGCACAAAGAATTCCACAAGAGGTAAAACTATTATTCCACCCTTGTACAAACTCGTGCCTCGCCGAAACATAGTCCACGAACGTCCTCCACCGCTACCATGAAAAACGCCGGAAAAAGATGAGAACAACCGCTATACCCATATCTGGGAGAGCACCACCGCATACAAAGATGCTTTTTGAGTCGATGAAGCGGGTCGCCGCAAGCGACGAGACCGAGTCTTTGTGGCATGTAGGTCGAGGATCTTCCCCATGGTGACCAGATCTCGACGCCATCAACTTTATCCGATGTATTCGAAGAAGAGGAACGTCGCCGCCTGCCGTCATCCACGGACCCAACTGCAAGACAGTAAACACAACTACAATAGCCGATATGACCGCCGCCCGCGAAAGCGCCGTCAGCCGACCACCAGACACGAATTGATGTAAAATAATGGTTTGGATATTCACTATTTTACCAAATGACAAAAAATAGGGCTTAGTGTTTAATAAAATAATCAAGTTAATCTTTGATGCAGTGCAATATGTTGCTTATGAAATTAACATGATGCACATGCAATATCTAAGGAAAATGTTGGTCCTAAATGAACATTTTATGCTAAGAATTATTTTGGTCACTTCTTACAAACCGAATACATCTCAATGGAATCCCCCCCCCTTGAATCCTTACTCTTCTAGTTTTTTTTCACGGAATTCTTCCAAACCAAATGAACCCTAAGAGCAACTCCAATGGGGCTACCCATTTCGTCTACGGCCTTCCGTTTGAGTCGGCGCGGACAAAAAAGCTGGACCAACGCGCCGACCCAAACGGACGCGCGTCCGCTTTCGTCCGCCTGTCGACCCATTCCCGGCCCATTTTTGAGCCTGATTTGCGTCGGCGCGGACACAAGACGGACCAGCGCGCGCTCGCCCTCTTTCCTCATCGGGCCCGCTAGTCGGTGGCACATTGGATTCATACTCTCACCCGCCTGCTACGTCGCCGACGCCGCCGACCATTTTTTCAGATAAAAATGGATACATAGATAATTCTAGCGTACACGGATAAAAAGAAAAGATCACTACTCGTCGATTTCTGACTCCGACTCGGTAATGTCCTCCTCCGACGTCCGAATGTAGGCGTCAGCATCCGCCTCGTCTTTAAAGTCCCAACACGCCGTTTCTCGTAGCTTCAGTTTCAATTGAGCTGTCTACTTCCGCGAACGCTTGCCCTCCCGATAGGCGGCTCGCTCCCTCCTCCTCGCGTCCCTCTCCAACCTCATTTGCTTGTAGAACTGGCACTCGCGGACTCCGCGAAAATCTGAAGCGCCCAGGCGGCGGATCGACATGGTGGCGCAGAGGCGGCGAGAGTGGGCGGCGGACAGAGTGTGGAGGGAGCGCCTTCTTTATAACGAGCGCCGGCCGCGGCGCGCGCGCGAACCTTTCCCGTGCGCTGAAGCGCCAAAACCAGCGCGCGCTAGGCCGCTTCCCCCCCCCCCTCCCGCGCGCGAACCTTTCCCGCGCGCTGGTGCGCCAAAACCAGGGCGACGCATGATCTACAACGCGCAGTCATGAAATGGGTCGGGCCGTTGGGCGCACTGCCGGCCCAAAACTAAAGAGGCCGGACGACGGGTGGGCAGCCGACCCAAACGGACAAAATGCAGACAAAAAAGCCGTCCGTTTGGGTCGGCCCGTTGGAGTAGCTCTAAGTCAATTGATTTCTTTTGCGGGCTACATACAGGCTAAACTAAAAAAAATCCCTTCGATCTTATAAGATGTCTTGAATATTTCAATGTGGACTACATACAAACTGAGATGAGTAAATAAACACGTCGAAACGTGTCTACATACACTGACTTACAAAAAGTTATAATATCTTAGACTCTGTTCACAAATGTAAGTTATTTTGACAGTTCAATATTAAAAATAAAGGTGGTACATTTTAGTATTTTAGTGTTGTTTGTTTACTCATTTCAGTAGTATATACAAGCTCATATTAAAATAATACTTCCTCCGTAAACTAATATAAAAGTGTTTAGATCGATAATTTAGTGATCTAAATGCTTTTATATTAGTTTACAGGGGAGTGTCTAGTTAAAACATAGTACTATGAATGGAGCGAGTAACATTCTGATCGTGATAACATGGACAGAAGAATGTGACGGAGAGACGCTGCAGGTGCTCCGCCAAACGGAGCGGTCAAACGGAATGATTAACCTGCACAGGAGCTGCACCGCACCTGTCAGAAAGTGGGTCCCCGCTTTCGGTGAGACACACTGGCTGCATACCAAATGACCTTGTTGGATGTCCCCGGCGAATTCCCACCAACGCTCCTATAAAGAAACCCGATCGTGTTCCCGGCCAGGGAGCGCTTCCCCGCCGGCGAACGCGTGTCTTCCAACCTCGCCGTCTCCTTCTCCTCCCACCAGGCCTCCCAAAGCCATGGCAGCGACGGGGCTCAACGCGTACGCGCGGCCATACAGCCGCCGCTCCGCCCGCGCCCACCACGCCCCGCCAAAGCCCCACCCTTTCATGACGCCGGAGCACCACGGCGCCGCCGGCTACCGGCCGCCTTGCCCCCTCGCCGCCAACCACTCCCGCGCCGCCTTCACCGAGCGCCACTACCCCGGCCCCCTCCCGCCGCGGCCTTTCTTCCGCGAGCACGTCGCCGGGCCGCGTCCTCACCACGGCCGTCCGCGCGGGCCCATGCTCGACCCCGAGAAGCTGTACGCGCGGGCGGTGCACAGCTTCAACCACAAGCACAAGGCGCGAGCGGCCGCGGCCGGGAAGGGCAAGGGAGGAGGACCCGCGACTCGCGCTCTCCTGCCGGCGGCACCGCCGTGCGGGCCGCGGGGGCAGCGGGGCAGGGGCAGGAGCGAGGTGTACGTGCCGGCCGCGCGCGGCGGAGGGCGGGAGAGGTCGCCGTCGCCGGCGCTGACGAGGTGGAGGGCGTGGCCGGTGCCCCCGCCGGCCTGGGCCTGGCACGGCCGCAGCCGCACCACCGTCATGATCCGCAACATCCCCAACAAGCTCACGTACGTAAGCGGCCAGCTAGCCTGCCTACGCCACGCTATCTTCTCCATCTCGTCGTGTTCAGTTCGCGCCTGCGTTTTTAGCTGATGGATCTTTCGCGTTTTGGTGTGCGCCGTCGCATGCAGCCGCCCCTCGATGATGAAGCTGCTGGACGACCACTGCGCCCGCGTGAACAGGCGGCGCGGCCCCGCCGCGTACGATTTCCTCTACCTGCCCATGGACTTCAGGTGATCCATCTCGTGCTCGCTCTTCTCTCACGGTTTGACAGGGTGATTTCTTGCCTGCAATTTTTCTTGCTTGGCGATCACGGTCTTCATCCTTGTGTTGCAACGTGCAAATTAATTCAGCAGGCAGCGGTGCAGCAACAAGGGGTACGCCTTCGTCAACTTCACGACGGCCGAGGCGGCGCGCGGGCTGCACTACGCCCTGCACGGCCGCGGCTGGCACCGCTCGCTCGGCAGCGCCAAGATCATCAACATCGCCGCCGCCTACATGCAGGTAACGTATGGAGCACACTGGTAGTAGATGAGACCAGTGTACCTCCGTCCCGTCGATGCATGCATGCATGCGATCTGTTCTCTGACGCCGTGCGCCGTTGGTGTTTGCAGGGCCGGCACAGGCTGGTGAGGCACTTCAGCCGCTCCACCTTCGCGTGCCACACCGACGAGTACCTCCCGGCCGTCTTCTCGCCGCCGCGCGACGGCACCGCCGACCCGCCCCCGGCCGAGCCCAGGCACCTCGGCCGACGTGTTCCCCCGCGCGTCCCCGCCGTCCAGCCGGCGCAGCAGCTGGTGTGGGTGCGTCGAGGCGAGGCTATAGCTAGCCAGCTAGCCACTCCAAGCATGGTCGCCTGAAGTCAAACGATGCAAGTTTCTGCTACGCGCGTTCTGTTGGTCCGCTCGCTCGTTCCCGGTGGCGTGGCACGGTCAAGTCCGGAGACCGGAGTCCGGCCATGCCTTCCCTGCTTTCTTTCCCCTTTGGTGCAACGGCGCGTAGGGGAAGGCTGCCGGAGTTTGGACATCAGCGTAGCAGCTTTATCAAGCTGTAGACTGCAGTAGCCCTGTACCGTCTTCTTTGATCGTGTCGTCTCGTGTAATCAGGGAGCCCCACCCCATCAGTCCATGTAACGTGTCGTCTCGTGTTCTTCCTTTCCGTCAAAAGAATGCCTTTTTTGATCAAAGCCAGAAGGCCTGTACTGTATGTACTGCCAGCGCCAGCATAGATGGCATGTGCATGCATGCAGCTCCGTGTACGTGTACCGGCCGGTAGATAGAATCGCAGCGGTTCTGTGTGTGTTGATTCGGTGCTGGTCCTTTTACGTACAGTTTAAAGTGGACATGCAAAAGCGTTGCTGTTGCACCGTCTAGGGGCAAATTTGACAATTTTGACCTTGGGACGAAATCAATTCACGAAATGAACTGTCCGTGAAACTATTTCACAGCACTGACCGTTTTATGTAGCGTCTGCCATGCAGGCGCCACACCCTATGGTGCAACGCCCAGCTCTGGGGTGTTGCACGCCTGTCCACCGTGGCAGCCCTTGGGCCCGCACCCAGTAGTGCAGCGCCTCCGAGCTAGGCGCCACACATGTAATGTGCAGCGCCTAGCTCGGAGGCGCTGCACTGTGACTTAGATGCCAGCCGCCCCCTCCCCCTCCCCCACCCCACCCATTCGTTCTAGGAGTTACAGAACAGGCGTGCCGGCGGCTTCCTCCTCTCCCCCTCTCAATCCCCTCTCCCAAATCCTTCAGATCCGACGATTTGGTCCGTGCATTTCTTCACCAATCCATCCTAGAAGGTACTCTCCTCCGATCCCCTTCTTTCTATCCATAGAAAATATGATATTTTGAAGATTTGGGGAATCCTTGTTTGATTAGATTAGATTTGAATCTTGCATGTATTAGAACTTTGCATGTATTACAATCCTTGTTTGTTTGATTTGTGGAACCCTAGTTTAGTTTATGGAAGAGTTATTTGTATGAAGTAGGCATAGTTTATTGAAAAGTTATTTGTATGAAGTAGGCCTACTTATTTGTGAAATCCTAGTTTATTAGTTTTGTGATTTGATATGGTTGGATACATAGATTGGTACGGTTGCATCTAGTAGGCGTATTTTAGTTTATTTGTATTCAAAAGATAATCGTGTTGACAACAAAGCTTTCTTTCAAAATTGTTAGGATGGTTTGGCTTCTCGATGATCACTGGGACAAACAACACCGGTCGTACGCTATGGCGGTGGAGCAGCAGGTAATAATGAAAGTGGCCTGTTTTATGAATTTCGTATTTATTTCAAACACAAATGCCCCATATGTAATGTTATGAATTGTTTGTTTGTAGGCGCTTGCACCTTTGAAGCTTTGTTCTCACGGGGTCATCCTTGGGTGGATGCGCTATGATGAGCGATACACACCGTATGTAAGGGAGATAGGACTTCTCCCTTTCATTCATATGGTCAGACGGTCGACGCCGCCCAACAATGCTCCAGCACTCACCGCGCTTATTGATCATTGGCGGCCGGATACACATAGTTTCCATCTACGGACCGGGGAGATGACAGTGACGCTCCAGGATATTGCTATGATCACCGGTCTTCCTATCGATGGGGATCCTCTATGTATGAGCAGCGATTCCGATGGGTGGCGCGCGCAGATGCATGCCCTTATCGGTATGGTTCCTCCGGAGCCTCCGGAACCAGCAGCAGCAGACAAGAAGAAGGAAAGAGTCGCAGCCGGTGCTACTTTCATGTGGATTACTGAGCACTTTGCTACTTGCCCACCGGAAGCTGATGAGGACATGGTCAAGACATATGCTCGTGTCTACATGTGGTATGTGATATCCAGGACTATGTTTGCTGATGGCACAGGCAAGAATGCTCCATGGATGTGGCTGAAGGTGTTGACCGTCTTCGATAGCAATTGGAGTTGGGGTTCAGTGACACTGGCTTACTTGTATAGACAGGTATGAAGTTGTTTCCTTTTCACTTCATTGCTACATTATGAATGTGATCTTGCTCTTAATTGAACCATGTTATCTTTTATGTGCAGTTGGACGAAGCCTGTTGTAGGTCATCTGGAGGTACTGGTGGTTGTTTGCTCGCACTTTCCATATGGAGCTGGGAGCGTTTGCCAGTTGGACGTCCAAAAAAGGTGAAGTACGATGATTGGGATGACAAAGGCGACCTACTACGGCTACCCACTTGGGCTTACAAGTGGGATGTGTTAAATGAGTCGACAGATGATCCCTCGGTCATGTACAAGTTGTACCAGAGCGAGCTTGACGCGATCACGCCTGAGCAGGTGAATTGACATTGCATAAGTGATTATGATGCTTCTATTGCAAGTCGATATCAATTTTGCATTCTATCCCATTTTGCAGGTGATATGGGAGCCGTATGGAACAGGAGATAGTTTTGGTAACCCTTTAGAGTTCAGGCTGAATCCGATGTGCACTAGGGATAGGGATCTCTGGCGTATCTGGTGCCCACTCATATGCAACTGGGTGGTTGAGCTCCACCTCCCACATCGAGTGCGCCGTCAGTTTGGTTTGTTCCAGGCACATCCACCGGAGTGGGAGGATACGAACAAGTTGCTACACGCATAAGATATAATTAACCTTGAGTACTTAGCAGCTTCTCGGCGGTTTCGATGCTACTAATATTATGTTTCTAACTTGCAGGTTGGATAGGAAAAGGCAGCGAAGATTAAGGATTGGGACAAGCATCACAGAATGTATGTCGTACAGTTTGCGCTTAGTGTGGAGCAAGCTAGGGCTAGAAAAGGAGTCCAGCTTCGTGAGCACTGCCCTGTAGCGTTCAACAATTATCTCACATGGTTTCTTGCAAGTACCCATGTGGAGGTATGCAAGCCGGCGTATGCTGAGGAGATTTTGGAAGAACCCACTGTTTTTGATGAGGTAGCCCAACACCAGCACAACGCATTAGTCAGGAAAGGCAACTCAGTGATCCCTTCAGCTCCAATGATGAACTTTGTGGTATTTTCCCTCTTTGCTTTTCATTCACACTATTCACATCTTCGCTTGACTAACACGTTAATACCATTTCTGTTCATAGCGTGCCCAGATCAAGAAAGCAGCTGATGAGACAGAGACTATTCTTGAAACAACCCCGGCTGGCAAAAGCGATGGAGAAGATGCACTTCGAGCATTCATCAAGGTTCACATCTCCTTCAAACTAGCACTTAACATGTGTTGCTACGTTCGATGTCTCATTCACTTGTACATGTTGCAGCGCCAGGGCCAAAAGTTAAGGCGGCTATCAAACCTTTTTGGTTGTCGTGACCCCGAGTATGTATCAGCAGAACGGTCTAGGTCGGCGACACCATCAGATCCCGCTTCAGGCCAGAGCCATGGTGATCATTTGGAGGATGAGGATGTGGGTGTGGTCACCCAAGAGGTATGGCATGAGTATATATATCCAATTGTTGATGCATTGCTAACTATATCCTCACACACGGTCTTTTCATATCTTTTGTTGATGCATAGGTTGCTGATGATATGACCTTAGGGACGTACCAGGTTAGGTCTGCATACAGGCTAAAGCCTAGGACGGGAATCAACAAGTACACACCTGAAGACTTCACCCAAAGAGGCAAAAGGACGGTCGGCACCTCACGGATGGCGGCTTTGGATGACTATTTGGATGACGATGTCGATGACGTGGAGGAACCGGAGCCGGAGCGGGAGCGTGTTCCTCTTCCTAGGAAGGTGAAGAAGTTAGCCAGCAAGAGGGGGGAGCAGCCAAAAAGCGCTCAAGGAACTAGCTCTATTTGTAACTAGCTCTTCTTAGGAACCAGCCATCGTCCTTTATTTGTAATGTCGGTGAACTTGGAGTTGTTATGTCAGTGAACTTGGAGTTGTGGTAGCTCTATGTTGAACTTGATCCTCTTTGTATGTCTTAGTTATGTTGAATTTGGAGTTGACGTCTTAGCAATGTTGAACTTGATCCTCTATGTTGCACTTGTTGTCTTAATAATGTTTAACTGTGACTGAAATGTGAACTTAAAGTTTCTGACTTCTTATTCTAGGAAACGTTGCAATGTACCTGAAAATGACCAAGTTTACAAGCTACAGCCGCTGCAGCGCCTAGCTTGGAGGCGTCACACTATACAGTGCAACGCCTAGCTCTTGGGCATTGCACTATACAGTGTGACGCCTCCACGCTAGGCGCTGCAGCGGCTGTAGCTTGCAAACAAAGTGTTTGCTCTCTGCTTAGCTCAGCCCAAGGGTGCAACGCCTCAGAGCTGGGAATCACACTGTGTAGTGCAGCGCCTAGCCCTGAGGCATTGCACGCCTGGGCTAAGCTAAGCAGAGAGCAAGTACTTTGTTTGCAAGCTACAGCCGCTGTAGTGCCTAGCTTGGAGGCGCCACACTGTACAGTGCAACGCCCGGGAGCTAGGCGTGATAGCCTGCTCTGCCAACGTGGTCTCCGGATCATCTTCTCGCCGCCAGCCGCCTCCAGTCGCTGGTCTCCGTCGCCGTCAACGGGAATTCTGCCCCACCATTGCCGCCGTAGCGAGTCTCTGCCGAGCTAGGGTATGGACTCGATCTTTGTGCTATTCTCCAATCCAATTCTCAGCACATTGTGATCATCATGATTCTTGCCACGATTGAAACACTCCTATCCAGTCAATACGCCCGTAGATTAGCTTTGATTCGAAAATTTTAGGGTTAGGTTTCCGCCGAAACCATCTCGGACCCACCGAGTTGAAAAACTCGGTCCCACCGATTTGGCTTATGCCATTGCACAAGTGAGACTCGGTCTGACCGAGAATTACTTATCGGTGTGACTGATTTTGGAACTCTGTGAAACCCTAGCAGTCTCGGTGCCACCGAACTGTGACTCGGTCCAACCGAGTTCACTAGTTTAGGTTCCAAAACTGCTTCGGTATCACCGAGTTTAAAAATTGGTAGATCCGAGATGATTTCAGTGGGAAACTAAAACTAAGTTTTTGGATCATTCTTGTGCAAAAATCTCTGCATTTTATGATGCTCATCTATTCTACCTCATCTATAAACTATTCACAGGGTCAGCAGTCAGAGCTTGCAGCATGTCTGATCAGAGTGACAGCCAGAACTTGTCAGAGCAGCAAGTGCAGATGAGTGAGGGCACTAGTCCCTCCAGCTCTTCAGATGATGGCAGCAGAAGTACCCCAAGCAATCTGCCAAAAGCTGCCACCAGACAGAGGAAGAAGAGAACTTCAGACTCCGAAGATGAAGATTATGTGGCAGAGGAAGAGGCCACATCAAAGAGAGTTGAGCCAGCTCAAGGCACAAAGCCAGGTCTAAAAATCAAAAGGCCAGCAGGCAGGCAGCCTATGTCAAAGGCTAGAGCCTCAACTGAGAAGCCCACTCCCAAAGAGCCAGTTGCTGCAGAAGGCAAGAAGAGGAAGGAAAGGGTCAAGAAGACCGTAGCCAGAGTGCTAGGAAAGGCTTCCATCATGAAAGAGGAAGAGGAAGAAGAGGTAGCTGCACCAGCACCTAAGGCACCCAAGCTGATGGGTGATGCCATAAGATCAGGGGCTACTGCATCTAAGCCCAAAGCTGCCTCCAAGCCAAAACCAAAGAGGAATACAAGGAGCATTCCTGCAGCTGAGAAGAACAAGGCCCCAGTGCCTGAGACTGTTGCTGAAGAAGAGGATGAAGAGCAAGTTCTTAGAAAGCTCAAGCCCAAGATCCCAGACCACAACGATGCTCATTCTGTGGCTGAGGACATGAAGCTCAGGAGAGATTCATGGCTGAGGAAGTGGAGAGAAGCAGACCCGTATGCTTCAAGGAGAAGGACTGCTGTGGATTACAGATTTCACACCAAGGAACAGCAGGACTTCTATGAGACAGTGCTGCTAGATAAGAAGCCCATTGTTTGTGACATGAGATGGGTCGACTGGACCTACATGAAGGAAAATGAGGAACACTATCCTGGAGTGTATGACAGCTTTAGTGCGTGTGGAGTTGCAGACTTTGTTGGGCAGAAGCTCACAAAGTGGAACGAGGAGCTTATCATGCAATTCTACTCCACATCACACTTCTACCCAGATGGAAGGATCACATGGATGTCTGAAGGTACGAGGTACCAATCAACTGTTGAGGAATGGGCAAAGTTGATCAATGCCCCAGAGGAGCAAGCAGATGACTTGGACATTTATGCCAAGAAGAAGATGGACCACAACTCAATGTCCAACATGTACAAGAAAATTCCAAATGAAGCTCTTGACACTTTCAAATTTGGCTCGGTGCACTATCTTCTGTCAGGGCTGCCAACAATCAATTGGATATTGAGGCACACTCTCTTGCCCAAGTCTGGAGATCACAAGATGATCAGAGGCCATGCAATCAACTTGCTTCACGTCTTTGATGTGCCACAGAAGTTCAAGGTCATGAGCCTCATAGTAGAGACTATCAAGAGGACTGCAGCAGATCAGAAGAGGAGCTGTGGATATGCACCTCAAATTCAGGAGCTCATCAACTCTAAGATGGGCACGGGCATATATTTATTGGACAAGGAACACCTGCCCATCCGTCCAGATTTTGAGGACAATCAAGTTGTCATGACTGAGAATGAGCCATCGTCTGCCCAAGCACAAGCAAAGAAGGAGAAGGCAAGGAAGGAGAAAGCTGCCAAGATGCCAACTCAAGAGAAGGCATCTGAATATTTCTTGAAGACCAAACAAGAGCAGCTTGGTTACCTGATTGCATCCACCCTGCGGATTGAGAAAGGACTAGCCACCCTAACTCAAAACCAGGCAAGCCTAGAGAGAATCATGGAACAAAAGTTTTATGACTTGGATGTCAAGGTGGCAGAGATTCAGACTGCAGTGGAGCAGCTCCAGGATGACATGCAGGAGAGGAGAGGCAGGACTACCACTCATGCCTTTGCCAGAGTGCCACGAGGTCCGAGGTCGTCTGCCGTGCCAGTTGCTGACACAAGAGCCACCACGTCAGCACCAGCTACAGCTTCAGTTCCACCAGCTCCAGCATCTACTTCAGCTCCAACTCCAGCGTCTACTTCAGCGTCTACAGAAGCGTTCGTCCTTGGAGTGATCCGGACTCCACCACCACCAGAAGATCAAGCCTGAGCGTCTATCTAGCACTATGCATTTTCTAGGAACTTTTTGGTAACTTGTTGCCAAAGGGGGAGAAGATGTATAGATCATAGGCTTCGAGAGAGAGAGTGTTGTTTTTTTCTCTCTTGCTTTATATGGTGGTTTTTCGAACTTGTTTGCTTTTGAGTGCTTGAGATACTATGTCATTGCTTGTGAGACATTGATGATCATGTGTTTGATCATAAGCTACACTTAATGCTTGCTTAATGCTATTATCTTATCTATCTTATGTGATCATTCACTATTCTTGGTCATGAGTGCATGTATTTCATTCTTATCATTTTAAGAGCTCCACCAAGATGTATGTGACATGGAAGAGTAACCCATGACTCTAACTCCTTGTGCATTTGCAGTCCAAAGCAAATTTTAAATATGCACAAACTTAGGGGGAGCTCTTACTTATCACATACTTCTCAAAGCGACGATATATTTCATGCTTATTACCATTTGTCGAAGCTTTGATTTATATGTTGTCATCAATTACCAAAAAGGGGGAGATTGAAAGTGCAACTATCCCTAGGTGGTTTTGGTAATTCATAACAACATATAGCTCATTGAGCTAATGCTATTCCAAGATGACTATTTCAGAAAAGCTCAATGATTGGCATGGCATGGATGTGAAAGTGGAACCCTCAAAATGCTAAGGACAAAGGATTGGCTCAAGCTCAAAAGCTCAAGACTCTTCATTTTATATTTTAGTGATCCAAGATCACATTGAGTCTTTAGGAAAAGCCAATACTATCAAGGAGGGATGAGGTGTTGCTTAATGAGCCTCTTGCTTCATGTGCTTAGTGATATGCTCCAAAACCCTCAACTACTTTCCCATATCCACATATGACCTAAACCCTAAGCCAAACTCGGTCCTACCGATTCTTTCTATCCGGCGCCACCGAGTTTCACTTGTCATAAGCCACTGCCAAACCCTAGCAATTCGGTTCTACCGATAGGGATCTCGGTCTCACCGAGATGGGATTGCAAACTCTCTGTTTCCCTTTCGTAACTTTTCGGTCTCACTGAAAGAGCGGATCGGTCCCACCGAGATTGCAATGTAAATTCAGTGTTTCCTTTTTGTAACTTTTCGGTCTCACCGAAAGAGCAAATCGGTCCCATCGAGTTTGCCTGACCAACTCTCTGGTTAGCTAATTACCAAAATCGGTCTCACCGAGTTTGTGTAATCGGTCTCACCGAGATTACGTTATGCCCAAACCCTAACCATATCGGTCCTACCGAGTTGCATGTCAGTCCCACCGAAAATCTCTAACGGTCACTAGGTTTACCTTTTCGGTCCGACCGAGTTTGTTGATTCAGTCCCACCGAGATTGGAAAACTGTGTGTAACGGTTGGATTTTGTGTGGAGGCTATATATACCCCTCCACCTCTTCATTCATGGAGAGAGCCATCAGAACACATACACAATTCCAACTCATATGTTCTAAGAGAGAACCACCTACTCATGTGTTGAGACCAAGATATTCCATTCCTACCATATGAATCTTGATCTCTAGCCTTCCCCAAGTTGCTTTCCACTCAAATCTTCTTTCCACAAAATCCAAATCCTATGAGAGAGAGTTGAGTGTTGGGGAGACTATCATTTGAAGCACAAGAGCAAGGAGTTCATTACCTACACACCATTTGTTACTTCTTGGAGAGTGGTGTCTCCTAGATTGGCTAGGTGTTACTTGGGAGCCTCTGACAAGATTGTGGAGTTGAACCAAGGAGTTTGTAAGGGCAAGGAGATCGCCTACTTCGTGAAGATCTACTGCTAGTGAGGCAAGTCCTTCGTGGGCGATGGCCATGGTGGGATAGACAAGGTTGCTTCTTCGTGGACCCTTCGTGGGTGGTTGCTTCTTCGTGGACCCTTCGTGGGTGGAGCCCTCCGTGGACTCGCACAACCATTACCCTTCGTGGGTGGAGCCCTCCGTGGACTCGCGCAACCGTTACCCTTCGTGGGTTGAAGTCTCCATCAACGTGGATGTAGGATAGCACCACCTATCCGAACCACAGGAAAAACATCCGTGTCTCCAATTGCGTTTGAATTCTCCAAACCCTTCCCTTTACATTCTTACAAGTTGCATGCTTTACTTTCCGCTGCCAATATACTCTTTGCATGCTTGCTTGAATTGTGTGATGATTGCTTGACTTGTCCTACAATAGCTAAAATCTGCCAAGAACTAAAATTGGGAAAAGGTTAAGTTTTTATTTGGTCAAGTAGTCTAATCACCCCCCCTCTAGACATACTTTCGATCCTACAACAACCCCAAATGCTAGATCCTCGATCGTCCCAACTGGCCTCCACTACTGATCAACAGGAAACGAAACACAACAATGATCAAGGACTTCATCGAGCTCCCACCTGAGCTGGGTTGCGTCACCTGCACTGGTATCATCGGCGCCTGCAACTGTTTGGAAGTATCTGTGAGTCACGAGGACTCAGCAATCTCCACTACAAAAAATACACTTCCGTGATGATACGTGTTTGTCATAGTAGGTCGCGTTTTTTGTCATGCATGTACATCCATGACGATTTTATGACAGAATCAAGATAGTCATACCTGTGCTGTCGTAGAAGTGTTCCATGACATTACCAAAATTATCATCACGGAAGTGTCCACTTCCATGATGATAAATCGTGCGTCACAGAAGTGCTTTCGTCAAGGGTGACCGACATGTGGCATCCACCGTAACGGAACGCCGTTAAGCTATCGGGTCGGGTTTTGGATCTGATAACCCGTTAACAGCCCCGACCAATGGGGATTTTCCACACGTAAAATCATCATTGGCTGGAGGAGACACGTGTCAGGTCCGCGTTGGCATAGGGGTCACTCATCCAATGGGCGAGACACGCCTATGATATGTTGACACATGGGACCGGCCCAACTAAAGGCCCATAAGATTTTGCAGACCATAATGGGCCGGCCCAGCTAAAGGCCTACAAGATTTTGTGGACCATAATGGGCTGGCCCAGCTAAAGGCCCACAAGATTTTGCGGGCCATAATGGGCCGTCCTAGGTAAAGGCCCACAAGATTTTTGTGTGCCATAATGGGCCGGCCCAGGTAAAGGCCCACAAGATTCTTGCGGATCATAATGGGCCGGCCCAGCTGTAGGCCCACAAGATTTTGAGGACCCTAGTAGGCCGGCCCATTAACTGGCTGTCATGTTTTGGGCAAAATGCCGACCCATATATGCCGGTCCATTAATGGCCTGCCACGCTCCGGGCCTAATAGTGGCCCATATGAGATCCGACCCGTTAAAAGCCTACCACGTTCTGGGCCAAATTGCCCAGATTAGGTCCGGCCCTTTAAGAGGCTTTGGGCTCAATTACGACCCATATCAGATTTGTCCCTTCAACTGGACACTATGCTTTTGGGCCCACTTGGTAAAGGCCCACTTAGTAATTCGGCCTGATATTAGTTTTGGCCTGTTAAGGGCCCGTTTAACATTTTGGCCCTATATTAATTTCGGCCTGTTAAAAGCCGGTCATATAGTTGGGCCTAACTACGACCCGGTTTGCATCCGGCATGCTCGCAGCCGATATCTGATTGGGCCAAACAAGGACCAAGACAATTTTGGCCTGTTAAAAGCCCGTGATTTGATTCGCACAATCATGGGCCGGGGTTCATTTCGGGCTGCTGCCGGCCCGTGAGCTGTTCGGCACGTTTCAGGCCCAGCCTACACCGTGATTGCATGCCGGCCCGATTATGTACCGTAATTTTACGGTTTGGCCGGTTTACTGCGAAGACAAGATATATATACAGTAAAATAACTGCAGCATCATGAATAAGAAAAAACCTAGACTATACAATAAAGAAATTATGGCATATTACATCCACTAGGCATCAAGGTTCGCCACTATGATAATAAAGCACAAGCAGACAGCAGATTACATACACTGGGCATCAAAGATCGCCACCAGTGCAAATAAACACGCTGACAAAATAATATACAAAACCGATAGCACTTCAATAGAGTTCAAGAAAGGTTAGCCCTGCTGGGGAGCTGCAGCGTGATACGTCTCCAACCTATCTATAATTTTTGATTGCTCCATGCTATATTATCTACTGTTTTGGACTATATTGGGATTTATTTTCCACTTTTATATTATTTTTGGGACTAACCTATTAACCGGAGGCCCAACCCAGAATTGCTGTCTTTTTTGCCTATTTCAGTATTTTGGAGAAACAGAATATCAAACGGAGTCCAAACGGAATGAAACCATCGGGAACGTGATTTTCTCACCGAACATGATCCAGGAGACTTGGAACCTACGCCAAGGCATCAGAGAGGCGGTCACGAGGGTGGGGGGCGCCCCCCCTAGGGCGCGCCCCTCCCTCGTGGGCCCCTCGGTGCTCCACCGACGTACTCCTTCCTCCTATATATACCTACGTACCCCCAAACGATCAGAACAGGAGCCAAAAACTTAATTCCACCGCCGCAACTTTCTGTATCCACGAGATCCCATCTTGGGGCCTGTTCCGGAGCTCCGCCGGAGAGGGCCGTCATCACGGAGGGCTTCTACATCATCATAGCCTCTCCGATGAAGTGTGAGTAGTTTACCTCAGACCTTCGGGTCCATAGTTAGTAGCTAGATGGCTTCTTCTCTCTTTTTGGATCTCAATACAAAGTTCTCCCCCTCTCTTTTGGAGATCTCTATTTGATGTAATCTTCTTTTTGCGGTGTGTTTGTTGAGACCGATGAATTGTGGGTTTATGATCAAGTCTATCTATGAATAATATTTGAATCTTCTCTGAATTCTTTTATGTATGATTGGTTATCTTTGCAAGTCTCTTCGAATTATCCGTTTGGTTTGGCCAACTAGATTGGTAGTTCTTGCCATGGGATAAGTGCTTAGCTTTGGGTTCGATCTTGCGGTGTCCTTTCCCAGTGACAGAAGGGGCAGCAAGGCACGTATTGCATCGTTGCCATCGAGGATAACAAGATGGGGTTTATTTCATATTGCATGAATTTATCTCTCTACATCATGTCATCTTGCTTAAGGCGTTACTCTGTTTTTAACTTAATACTCTAGATGCATGCTGGATAGCGGTCGATGAGTGGAGTAATGGTAGTAGATGCAGAATCGTTTCGGTCTACTTGTCACGGACGTGATGCCTATATACATGATCATGCCTAGATATTCTCATAACTATGCTCAATTCTGTCAACTGCTCAACAGTAATTTGTTCACCCACCGTAGAATACTTATGCTCTTGAGAGAAGCCACTATTGAAATCTATGCCCCCCGGGTCTATTCTCATCATATCAATCTCCATCACTTTAATCTTGCTTTGCTTTTTTACTTTGCTTTTACTTTTCACTTTGCATCTCTATACCAAAAATATTATATCTATCAGATCTCACTCTCGTAAGTGACCGTGAAGGGACTGACAACCCCTAATCGCGTTGGTTGCGAGTAGCTATCGTTTTGTGCAGGTACGAGGGACTTGAGCGTGGCCTCCTACTGGATTGATACCTTGGTTCTAAAAAACTGAGGGAAATACTTACGCTACTCTGCTGCATCATCCCTACCTCTTAGGGGAAATCCAACGCAAGCTCAAGAGGTAGCACATTGCAAGCAGCTGAGCAAGATGATGAGACTGTGCTTGTTCAACACTTATATCTTGCTCACTCTGAAAGATAAACAAGCAGACAGATGGCAGGTTTTGCACATAAAAGTATCAGTGCTGACAATTCATCACATTTCTTACTGACGAGTAAAGTGACACAGTTTAAAATTGCATCAACACAATATGTTATTGTTCAGGTCAAGACATGGCAGGAAATGACATTGTGAAGGAGTTAGCAGCTTCACGACACCACTGGATTACAGATCAAGAACTCATAAGTATCAATGGTTAGTGTGCTGTCAATTTATACCATTTCAGATTGGCAAATAAAGAGACGGTTTAAATAATAGTAGAATGATATGACATTGTTTATAGTTAAGACATTGCAGAATATGACATTGTGCTATGGTGGGTAGGTTCACCACTCCACTGGATTACAGATGAAGAACAGAAGCATACATGCAGTGCAAAAGAAGATCACTTGCTCTGTATAGTTTAATTTACATGGTATGAAGAAGGAACTTGGTTGTACAACTGAAAACTTAAATTGAGAAAGGACAAACTTTTGTTTATGAACTACATAATAAACTTTAAACAAGCAATTTGATGCAAACACCAAAAATAAACAGCTGTTGCAGTCATGCCTAACCAAATATATACAACAAAGTTTGAAGGCTTGAGATGGACAAACTTACATTATTGGTGAAGACAGGCTCTATAAAGGCCTTGTCCATGCTGAGGGGGGGGGGGAATTCAAGAAGTTTACCACAGAATCTTCTTCAAAAGCATTGCCTTTATTCTACATTTTGTTAAGAGTAAATATAGATGTGATAATATACGAAAAAATGGAGAATATTTAAGATAATATGAAGAGTGATGCTACATAACCAAGTAGCTATAAATGTAAGTGCAGCGATACAGGCAAAAGGTACAGCCAAGAGCAATGCACAGCTAAACTTCTTCAGTACCAACCTTATGGTAAGAGTAAATATAGATCTGATGTGTAGAAAATGGAGGGCAAAGGAAAATAAGCTGCAGAGTGATGGTACATGAACAACTACCTGTCATTATAAGTACACTGATAAAGGACAGCATGTACTTACAAGAACAATGTAGAGCTAAAAACATTGGCATTGGATATATTCTACACTAATGTAACCATTCATACAGATCAGATAATTTGGAGCAAACAATTGATAAGCAAGCTATCATGCATACTGCTGTCACATAATGAACCAGGTATGTATGCAAGTACAGTGATACAGGACAATAGGTACTAACAAGAGCAAAGTAGCGGGCAGCATATTTGCGATATCCTATCGTTCTTGTCAAACCGGAATTCTTCTTCGAGCAGATTTCCTACAAAAAAGATCCGTAAGGCACATGCAGAAAAGTAGAAGTTCAAATTGTCATGTGATTTCATAGACAATACCTCATCCTGGGAACGAGACCAGTGCATAACATGGTTTTTCCATTCAATGTCTTCTAAATTTAGCACAGGAGACTTCACCAGAAATTCGTTTATAGACTTGCCATCAAAGTGTGATTTCCTCAGGTAACACCGATACTGCTGCAATGCTTCCTTGAAAAGCACAAGCAAGCTTTGCTCGTCATGACTATCCAGATTGACCCTCGCCTAGTTACAACAATGTAATGTAAATCATTGATGTGTTCAATCAGCAGAAAATAGGAAAATAATAACCATGAATAATAGCACTTACACGTAAGTTGGACAGGAAGATGTGAAAATGGTGTTTGTCTTCACAATAATCTCCCCATGATGGGAATATATGCACGTAGTCCGTAACAACATTGAAAGCATTGTATTTTAAAGTGGGAATAAATGGAATGTGGTTCCAATCTGCGGGAATTGGCCGTCTCTGCAGTTGGGATATGTCTTCGGCCGGTGGACTTGCTATACTTTTTACTGGAGTGGGATTTTTCTGTGGTACAACTGGTGCTATGGCAAATGAAATCGGTCACTACAAAAAAATACACTTCCGTGATGATACGTGTTTGTCACAGTAGGTCGCTTTTTTTGTCATGCATGTACATCCATGACAAATTTATGACAGAATCAAGATAGTCATACCTGTGCTGTCGTAGAAGTGTTCCACGACATTACCAAAATTATCATCACGGAAGTGTCCACTTCCATGACGATAAATCGCGCGTCACAGAAGTGCTTTCGTCAAGGGTGACCGATACGTGGCATCCACCGTAACGGAACGCATGTTATCTTTCGGCCTTCTCAGAGCCCATTTATTCTTGGGCTCATTTCCATCATTCGTTTACTTATGACCCGTTACTGTCATTTTCTGCTTATGGGCCAAATTCAGCCCGTGGTTACAGTTGGCCCGTTTGTGGTTCGTTAATACGTTGGGCCGTTTTCATAGCGTCATCAAATATGGCCTATTGACGATGGCCCGTTATGGTCGGCCCATGAACGGACGATTCCAACTCTAGCCCATTTATAGCCATAATGCGGCCTGTTATTGGCCCATGTTTGGCCATCGATCATACTACCTGTATAAGGCCCATTGATGATACGGCCCGTAGAAGGCCCATTGTTTCTACGACCCGTAGAAGGCCCATTGTTTCTACAGCCCGTAGAAGGCCTACTGTTTCTACGGCCCGTAGGAGGCCCAGTATCACTACAGTAAATATTAGCCCATGGTTATTGTGGCCTAGTTTTAAAAAAATAGGTTAATGCAGCCACTAGCAAACCGCGGAAAAAGAACTGCAATGACTAGAAGCAAAAAAATAAACAAGAAAACAAGGAAATAAATAAGCAAGCAACTTATGCTAGGCTATCACGGCTATCACACATATTACATCCACTGGGCATCAAAGTTCGCCACCAGTGCAAATAAACGCGCCGACAAAAGAATATACAAAACTGAGAGCACTTCAGAAGGCACTAGGCCTGGCCAGGTCAGGCCCCCCCAAACAGCTGAAGAAGCTGAGTAGACCTCAGTTGTGTCAATGATAGATGCATCAACACTAGATTTAAGGCATGATGGTGCGCACGACAGTCCTCTGACATCTTCATTGCATTTTTGACTTCAAGTCGGAGCTGAGCTGAAGCAAGCCTTTCCACTTTAAGTTGAGACTGAAGAAGTCGAACTGATTGAGGCAGCGACTGCACAGAGGTTGTCTCACACCTGCTGGCGAGTTGCTTCAACTCACTGTCTTCATCAAGACAGGACCTTGGGGTGATCTCGCTGTCCTCAAAATGGTTGAGCTCACTATCTTCCCTAAAGTTCTACCTGGCATAAGAGATACGAGTCTGAAAGAGAAACAAGGAGACACGTAACAGGTTTCACAATTATATAAGCAAATAAATGGATCTGTTCTGCATAAGGAACATGTTTTTACAACTATAATTTGAAACTGGTAGTTGTTGCAAACATCCAATCAGATGTAAACAGGAAAGCAAACAACAGTGGAGGAAATGATGCCTATCCTAATCTATACTAGAACAAAGTTTGAAGGCTTGAGAAGGATGAACTTACATTACATGTTAACATGGGCTGGACAAAGCCCTTCTCCATGTTGATGGAAGGATAATTCAATAAATTCCCCAAAGAAAATTCTTTACAAGCGTTGCCATTATTCTACATTTTGCAAATTGTAAATATAGGTCAAATAATATTGGAAGAAACAGAGGATAATGAAGCTCAGGTGCAGACTGATGATACATAATCAAATAGCAATTAATTAAGTACATCGTCACAAGGCAAAAGGGAGAGACGTACTGATAAGAGCAATGCAGAGCCCATTATTGTTTTGAGATCGTATGATCCTTTGAGCAAGGAGATTCATCTGAAATTAGTTTTCATACAAGAGAGAAGGTAAGGCACAAGCAGAAATTTAGGAGTTCAAATTTTGAATTGATATCATAGACAGTACCTGACGCTGGGCTCCCAGCAGTTCTAATAGGGGTTTGGCCACTGGAGTAGGGGTAAAGTGTGGTACAGTTGGGCCTGTGTTTTCTGTGGCTGCTGATCTATCTGATTTAACAGGTATCACTACCTTTTCCAAATACCTAGTTTGTACTCCTTGACAACCTGCACTCACCCTCTTCCTTTTGGACACCTATTACGAAAGAACAACATCTGACTGGAAAAACATAGTGTGATGACACATGGAATAGGTACAGAAAATGGATAGGTATGGCATATACTCATATATGATGCTTAAACTAAGCAGATGGTGTAACAAAGTAGAAGTAATGCAAGAGGTCAGATGCAAAATATGTGCGACCAATACAACTTTGCAAAGTTAGAGCAAGCACCTTGATGGGTGAATAAGATAGGCCATCCTCCACCATGCCAAGTTTGATAGCCAGTGGATCATTCCGCAATATTCCTCTCGTGCGCCCATTCTCATATTCATTTTGATAATGTTCAATATCTGACATGCATGAAAACATAAAAACAAGTGAGATTTTCTTTGTAATGCAGAAGTGATTCTAATCCAATACTGCCTCCCTGTAAAACCCTTTGTGCTATCTCTGCAATTCTTTTAAAAGATGCCATGCATGTTGTAATTTGTTGTGTGCGTTAATATAATGTGGCCTACTACTCAAAATATGAGAGCTCCAGAAGTGATGACACTTCGCAGGTGATAGCTTCAACATATAGTAAAGAAGAACAAGTCGACCTGACCTGACAGATTCAAAATATACTAAGGGAGAACAACTCGACCTGACCAGTCGACCGCAAGAGAAGAGTATCATCTTAAAGAAGAGCAGAAGAGCAAGCAGATTGAAGATATTACAAGTCTGTTAATACAATGTCGGTTGGCCACCCATGATGAACCAGAGCGCACAGAGAAATACTATTCTTTCCGGTCTCTCCATATGTGGCTCACATGCATTTCGAAACTAAAGTAGGAACATTTAGCTAACCAATTAAATATCTCTCAGTTTTACTAATATCAGCAATAATATCAGATATGAATTTGTACAACTAAGCTTGTTTAGCTCGATGGGTGGAGCAGTGCTATTACGACATGAATCACGTAGGCTGATTGTGGTCATCATAAAATGGGGAAAACATAAGCATGATGAGTACAGTGTTGACCGTGGCAGTGGGATGGCAGATCTGAAGCTGCAAACCGTGCAAAGGGTAGTTAGCAACCGATGTTTGCTTTGAAATAACAACTAAGATTTGGTATGGACAAGAAAGTACGGTCAACAAGTGACAAAGAAATGCAATTATGCTGTCTCTCTATATGTCGCGACATGCATTTGGAAACTCAAGTAGGACCTTTAGCTAACCAATTAAACATGTCGGTTAACTAATATCAGTATCATATCACAATCATATTTGAACAACCAAGCTTTCGAATTCTGAGTGTTGTGTTGTTTAGCTTCAAGGGTGGAGTAATGTAGTACGACAGAAAGCACCTACACAGATCATAGTAGAGTATATAAAAGGGGAAAACCCTAAGCATCAAGAGAAAATTCAGGAAAGTGGAACTAGCTGGACCAGTGGGTGGTGCACATGCTTTTCGAAACGAATATAGGAACATTAGGTGACCAATTAAACGTTCTCTGTTATAGTGATATTAGCATGATATCAGATTCGTATTTCAACACGCAAGCTTTGGGTTGAGGTCTTGAGGAGCAGTGCTAGCACGACACGAAGCACCTACGATGATGGTAGTGAATATGAAGGGGGGTGTTGACACACGAACACGTCACGTGTACCATCGACACCGGGGGTGATGCACCGCAGCTCATGTTGAAGGAGACCCGACCGACAGCGCGATACGCAAGACAGTCAGCGGGCGCTTTTGAAGACCCGAAACCCCACACGCCCGGGAGGGACCCCGTCAGGGAGTGCGGCGGCTATGGGCTACCCTAGGTCGATTCGCTCACCCCTAGGGCCTCGTGGATCGCTGCCCTCCAACGCTAAGAACGAACGAATAACGAGAAAGAAAGATACAGGGGTAGGGGATAAAGATAGATGAACACAAAAGTGTAATAGATTGATTGGTTCGATTGGTGTTGTTCAATCGGCCATCACCCCCAACATATATAAGAGGAGGCTGGACTTCCCGTACAAGAAAAGGATTCACCTAGGCTTTCCTTACAAAAAAATTACATCAATTCACGTCCTAGAGTCCTAGTTCTATTCCAACTCGGATTCAGTCTGAATCTGGCCCAACTTCTGTCTTCCTCCTTGCGCGGGCCGCCGAGCTTGCATATGACCTCTGATCAAGACGACCCAAGTATGAAACTTGTGTGCCTCGACGAGGCGAACAATGCTTATGTTGAACACTTTTCCAAATAAGACCTTCTTGAATACTCTATGAAGCCATCTTTAATATCCAGTCGGACTCGGTCATGTAACGGACTGGATTGTCTGAGTCTCGTAGTGAACTTACAGGCCGTATACTATCTCATATGATAATGACTCCAAAACCAAAGTTCACTGTTTTGACAATGCGCACAACTTCCGTGTTGATCACTTTTCCATCCGAGGTCATCTGGATTACCTTTCGGGCACATCTTCAGTTTCACTCGGATCCGAGCTCATCCACTCGGATATTAGAGTTTTTCGTCCGACTGGACCTTTTCACTCGGATGTTAGAGTCTTTCACTCAGAAGACAATCTTTCACTCGGATGACTATAATTTCACTCGAAAGACAATCTTTCACTCGGATGACTATAATTTCACTCGGATGACAATCTTTCACTCGGATAACTATATTTCGCTCGGAAGGCAATATCTTATTCGAACGTCAAGTTTTCATTCCGATGGTAATCTTTTCACTCGGAATAACTTCACTCGGATGATAATTTCACTCGGATTGGTATATTTTCACTCGGAAGCCAATCTTTTAATCGATCAATAAGTTTTTCACTCGAACTTTTACTCGATCGGTAGGTTTTCACTCGGATGGTAAACTTTTCACTCGGATTTCCCGACTGAAAATACAGCCTGATCTTGATTTGCCTCTCCAGGTTGCATACGACCTCGGATTGAGACAAATTTTATATGAAAAACGATCGGCTCGACGAGGCAAAACTTTTTCGTGTTGAAGGTTTTTCGATTCAAGGCCGTCTCGATGGCCGAATTACTCGCGCAACCTATCAGACAAGTGTCTGGCACCTCGCGCCATATTTCCGTTGAAGTCCGGTCTGCAGTGTATTGCCTCTAACTTTTGCATATGAACTCGGATTGAGATGATTTATATATCAAAATCGATTGCCTCGACGAGACGAAGACAATTCCTTAAGAGTGCTCCTTCATCCGAGGTCATCTTGAAGACGTGATTGGCCAAAAACCACTCAAAACATTGAATTATGACACTCGAAGTATAGTTTCGGTCCGTAAGATAAGGTCGAATGAATATAACCGAAACATCAAAGTTGTCCCACTCGGCGACGTGAATCTTTTCATGCTGAAAATCCATTCACTCAAGACCATCTTCATTGCAATCTATATCTTGCCAAAATCAGGTGTCAACACATGCCCCCTTGTTTTCTGGCAGAGCTTGCGTGCTAGAAAGTACCTTGCTTAGGGTAATGTTTAAGCACGATGTCAACACTCCATCGGCTGTGCATGTTGAGTATGGTAATTTTAATCATCCATATGCTCATGTTTGTTGCTTCTTCGGTAGAGCCTCTTGGATAATAGTTGTCTGAAAACAATAATTGGATGTCACAAAGGCTTCCACGTAAGTTTCTTATGTCAATCTGGACCTTGCATTTGTCCAGGCATTCCCTGGGAATATTAGAACCCTTCAACGAAGACGGTTGCCGAACGATTATGACCATGCACCTCAAAGGAATACCGTCAACTGTTCGGCGACTCTACTCGTTATCAAAGTACACCATCAAGCCTCCGTCGAACAATGTCTGTCTCCTGACTTGGATCCTGCAAATAAATAACATTTGGAGTCGGGGCTCTTTTATGCACTAGACCCTTGATAGGTGGCCGACTCAATAATTATGTTGGCCTCGCCGGTATTGGCAAACACTGAGCATCGGCTATAGGAGTAGGAAATCAACCATGGTGTACACAGTTAGCCAGATGCTGGGTTTGCCAACACAATGAATTCTGAGGGCGATATGCAAATATCAGCCATGCGTTCTTATCTCAAAAGTGCTCGGGAGTCCATCCACCAAAGTGTGAATAGCCAAAATAAGTCAGATGTTTCGGCTGAGGATAAATTCCATAGCGTTGATTTTGATGGTACGAATGAAGAATATGGATGAGACGCCTCCTGGAGTGTCCCATATGAAAATTGTCGTCCTCGCCTACGGGCTTTACACTTGTACTCCCTTATTTCTGCTGGCTTCGCAACAGGAGATGTGATGCCGCTCTTGACTCGAGGATTTCCCTTAGGAACCCAGGCCATGTTCCTCTTCTCACGCTCTTTGGCCCTAAGACGTTTTAGCTTCTTTTGTTGCGAATATGGTAAGCCGAGTGGGCGTCCCGGCTGGGAGTTTGGTTTATGCACTAGCAAATTCTTCCTGACTTTGGGCATCTCTGGCTTGGCCTGTCCAAACTTGACTATTGGATCCTTGAATTTTACTTGCTTCACTTTCTTGTCCTTAGCAGCCAACATAGGCCCGGCTGGCTTTTTGTTATTTGGAGTCGGATCTGAAATAGCACTCTTGTGGCCATCCTTTTCTTTCTTCACCTTTTTAACACTTGTTGCAATAGAAGGTCGGACATCATTTCTATTTTGACTGCTCCTCTTGGGAACCCATGCCATGTTCTTCTTTCTCAACTCATGTGCACTAAGTCTTTGTAATTCCTTCTCTTGCCAATGTGCTAAGCCGAGTGGGCACCTCGGCTGTGATTATGTTTCAACCAATGCCAACTCTTTTTTGGCCTTGTGCACTCTCAACTTCTTCCCTTCAGATTTGGCACTTGATTGACTTTCCTCGTTGCCTTTTGTAGCCAATTTCAATACTTTAACTGGCTCTTTGTTATTTGAGAACAAATCTGTAGTAGCACACTTACGACCATCTTTCTTGACCTGGTACACTTGCTTGACCACCTCTTTCTTGTTCCTTAAGCTCCGGACCGATTCCTTATGATTGAAACGGTCTTTGACGTGTGATTGTTCATCAAATGTTAATCTTTTTGGAGCTTCATAATGTTGGCGAGATGATCTAAAATAAGATGGATAATTTGCCCTTGTATCATACCTGCCCCATGATGGATATGGATTTACATGAGCGTAGGGAGGCATCCACGACATTGGCATTGGCGGCCCAAAAGCAGGATATGAAGTCTGCTTGCTCAACGTCTTCCTTTGCCAATCCAAGTCTTCAGATTTATGCCTTGGGGGTGACTTCGATGCTTTTGCTTCACTCGGCCGATAAGCACTCTTTGCCTCACTTATCTTTTGGTGCTTTTCTAATAACTGCGCGAAAGTGACTTTCGGTTTTTTGCTTTTGTGCTTACCATGGCATTTGCTTTCTTTGGTTGCACGTGCACCGGTCTTTGAATTCTCTTGTTGCCCCCCAGTGCTAGATGTTATCATTGTAGCTTTGATGGAATTTCCGTCTTCAAGATTGTTCTTGATGCACTTTTTAACAATATCCTTGCTCGAAGACTTGACCCCATCACCATTGACGTGTACATGTCCACTTTTAGATAAATCGGCTGAAGATAGCCGAGTCAACATTTGATGGCCGTCAAAATGATCCGACTGTCCAAATGATCGTGCCTCAACAAACTCCAATCGTCCTATCTTGTCCGATTGCTTGACTTGATGGATCATGTTGCAATCTTTGACATTTTGCTTGAACGAACATTGCGTTGGCTCTTGTCTTGACGGCTCGACATCGTGATCAATTATAATAATAAGATTAGTCAGCGATGTACCGATGATGTGATCCACTATGACTGCACTGGACGTACACTCCTGGTCCATTAACCGATATTGTGATACCGGCTTCGATACAAAACAACCGAGCGGTGTCAGTTTAACATCATCCGACTCATCTATGCATTGATTTTCGTCCTCCTTTCCCGATGCTCTTGAATCGGCTATCCTGGAGAACTTTGAACCTGGCTTTATACTCCTGCAACCAAAATAATTACAGAATATACGTCTCATCTAAGACCAAATGTTAGCCAGGCATGAAACAAACAAAGTTGCCCATATGAATATAAAGTTCAGTCGGCATGACGGGAACAACTTTGGTTGCGATAAGTTGTCACTATTAGCCTCTATGAATGGTGCCATGTGTTGATCAGCATGATTAGTAACAAGATAATTCGAAACAAATAGATTACTCATCTCGATCGATCTTTCAAAATTAATTAGAATCTTACTAACGGGTGCATCAACAATATGATTTTGACCGAATCGAAAACTGAGTAAACTCTCGGCTAGGTGTACCTTTGTGAAGTCGTTGGAACGAGAAGATGGTTGCACCACTGGAACAATACCTTGCTCCACTTCTGAATAATTCTCAAATGCATCTTCCTCTTTTTCTGGATCTCGTGCCTCATCACTCGGATTGCCTGAATAGATTTGACTTGGATTTCCCGAGTAGATTTCACTTGGATTACCCGAATGGATTCCACTCGGCCACTCTTTGTCAGCTATACTTCGTTCAGCTGCATGCTCTGGTTCTTGGTCTTTGTCACTAGTCAAACTTTGTTTGGCCATATAACTTTGCTCTTGATGCTCATCAATTTCTTTGGCACGGAACTCATAGAGCAACATGTAAGCTCCCTCACATCCAGAAAAATCGAGCACGACCAATTTGTTGCGTTTACCGTTCTTTTGCTTGGTGAAGCTTGCATCTTCTATTTTGGTACACGCAGAAATAACTGGCTTGATGCACTCGGCTCTAGCGGCTTTAGCCGGTGATGCACTCGGCTGACATGATGCACTCGGCTGGCTCGATGCAACACACTCGGCCTTAAACGTCTCAGTGGTCAATTTGGTTTCAATTGAATCCACCATTGTCTTGTCACAAAAGGAACTGTTCAACTCAGCTGTAGATGACTTAGTCATATTTGACTCAGTTTCAGCCGAATCAACTGTATTAGCCGAGTGAAACCTTTCTTGACGATTTTCTTGCAAAGCTTCTTTTTTATCTTGCCCCAAAATTGCAAATGAGCCAACATGGTTGCTACATGGAGGAAGGCACTTGACGTATTCTTGCAAATATTCCACTCCACGTTTCTTCTTGAGTGCTTCATAAGCATGTCGATATTCTGCTGGTAATTCCTCAAGAGTTGGCGTAGTAAATTCGTTGACGCTATTCCCTGTGAACTTTGGCTTGATCTTGTCCACTTGGGCCACATGTTTTTCTTTAAACTCAGCCCTGCTTGGATCAGCTTGCCCCCCAATACTTTTATGATCTTTCGGCAATGAATTGATGTTGCCGAAATTTTGCGATTGTATAGGGGGTGTATAACATGCTGCAATGATAGGTGAAGACATGTGCACTGTTGTTGAATATTTTCTCATGCCAATTTGATCAATCGGTAACACTTCATCTTCTTTCAAAACCCTAGCTTTTATTGCCTCATAATCAGGAACCAAACCTTTATCATGTTGCTCAAGGCAAAGATCGGTAATCTTCTTATTTGACGCTAAGCTTTTTAACGCAGCCAAAGTCACCTCATCTCCTGCAATATTAGACACATACACTCCTGTAGAATCTCCATTCACTCGGCCATACAAGTGAGCCGAGTCATGAATACTTTTAGTTGCATATGATGCTGAACAATTAATATCATGAGGTGTATTATATGATGACTGAGGATAACCGGCCAAATAGCTAATGGAAGCATGGCCGATTGCCTCATTCATCGACATGTTTGGGGATAAACCCGCATATTGCGAGTTGGCTGCTGATGGATAAAACTGTGAGATGCCCTCCTGCACATGAGGTGCCATATATTGATCACTCGAACAAATCGTGTTTTTCACCGGCATATTGAAAGATGTTGCCAATGCACGAAAGTTCAGATTCATAAGTTGCATGCCGCGATTATGTAAATTCCAAGTTTCTCCAACAGAATAACTAGTCGGCCTTTGCTCGTTAGGGCTAGCCGACATGACATGTCCATTGAAAGATCTAGCAACATCAACATAATGGCTATTTGCATCTACGTAAGGAGATTGATGATATATGTTACCGTTGTAGATTGCAGCCGCTCGATGACGCTCTCCCCCTAGCAAGAACAGGCTGGAGACTATTCAAAGCTTCGTCCCCAGTGGAGTCGCCAAAAAGTGTGTTGACACACGAACATGTCACGTGTACCCTCGACGCCGGGGGTGATGCACCGCAGCTCACGTCGAAGGACACCCGACCGACAGCGCGATACGCAAGACAGTCAGCGGGCGCTTTTGAAGACCCGAAACCCCACACGCCCGGGAGGGACCCCGTCAGGGAGTGCGGCGGCTATGGGCTGCCCTAGGTTGATTCGCTCGCCCCTAGAGCCTCGTGGATCGCTGCCCTCCAACGCGAAGAACGAACGAATAACGAGAAAGAAAGATACAGGGGTAGGGGATAAAGATAGATGAACACAAAAGTGTAATAGATTGATTGGTTCGATTGGTGTTGTTCAATCGGCCATCACCCCCAACATATATAAGAGGAGGCTGGACTTCCCGTACAAGCAAAGGATTCACCTAGGCTTTCCTTACAAAAAAAATTACATCAATTCACGTCCTAGAGTCCTAGTTCTATTCCAACTCGGATTCAGTCTGAATCTGGCCCAACTTCTGTCTTCCTCCTTGCGCGGGCCGCCGAGCTTGCATATGACCTCCGATCAAGACGGCCCAAATATGAAACTTGTGTGCCTCGACGAGGCGAACAATCCTTATGTTGAACACTTTTCCAAATAAGACCATCTTGAATACTCTGTGAAGCCATCTTTAATATCCAGTCGGACTCGGTCATGTAACGGATTGGATTGTCCGAGTCTCGTAGTGAACTTACAGGCCGTATACTATCTCATATGATAATGACTCCAAAACCAAAGTTCACTGTTTTGACGATGCGCACAACTTCGGTGTTGATCACTTTTCCATCCGAGGTCATCTGGATTACCTTTCGGGCACATCTTCAGTTTCACTCGGATCCGAGCTCATCCACTCGGATATTAGAGTTTTTCGTCCGACTGGACCTTTTCACTCGGATGTTAGAGTCTTTCACTCAGAAGACAATCTTTCACTCAGATGACTATAATTTCACTCGAAAGACAATCTTTCACTCGGATGACTATAATTTCACTCGGAAGACAATCTTTCACTCGGATAACTATATTTCGCTCGGAAGGCAATATCTTATTCGAACGTCAAGTTTTCATTCCGATGGTAATCTTTTCACTCGGAATAACTTCATTCGGATGATAATTTCACTCGGATTGCTATATTTTCACTCAGAAGCCAATCTTTTACTCGATCAATAAGTTTTTCACTCGACCTTTTACTCGATCGGTAGGTTTTCACTCGGATGGTAAACTTTTCACTCGGATTTCCCGACTGAAAATACAGCCTGATCTTGATTTGCCTCTGCAGGTTGCATACGACCTCGGATTGAGACAAATTTTATATGAAAAACGATCGGCTCGACGAGGCAAAACTTTTTCGTGTTGAAGGTTTTTCGATTCAAGGCCATCTCGATGGCCGAATTACTCGCGCAACCTATCAGACAAGTTTCTGGCACCTCGCGCCATATTTCCGTTGAGGTCCGGTCTGCAGTGTATTGCCTCTAACTTTTGCATATGAATTCGGATTGAGATGATTTATATATCAAAATCGATTGCCTCGATGAGACGAAGACAATTCCTTAAGAGTGCTCCTTCATCCGAGGTCATCTTGAAGACGTGATTGGCCAAAAACCACTCGAAACATTGAATTATGACACTCGGAGTATAGTTTCGGTCCGTAAGATAAGGTCGAATGAATATAACCGAAACATCAAAGTTGTCCCACTCGGCGACGTGAATCTTTTCATGCTGAAAATCCGTTCACTCGAGACCATCTTCATTGCAATCTATATCTTGCCAAAATCAGGTGTCAACAGGGGCAAACCATAAGCTTTACGAGTATAGTGCCCGTGCCATGGCGGATCTGAAGGTGCAAACCGGACAAAGCTACTTCGCAACCAATGTTTGCTTTCAACTAGCCACTACGATTTGGTACGGACAAGAAAAGTACAGTAAACAAATTATGATCTATTTTCCGGGTGAGATCAATAACTTAAGCACATATGGAAGAGTACCACTTGCGACGCCGTGTAGGCCTATGCTGATACGTTGAGGGTGTTGCGGGTGCGATGGCTGTCGGCGGCGGGGAAGAAGACTTTAGACAACAGATGGCCGGGTCAGGGGATATATCTTGTTGTCGTGGACGAGGCGGTCGTAGGAGCGGCAACGACAAGGTGGACGACGGCGCCGATGAAGCGAGAGGAGGCGATGAAAGGATCCTGGTCCAGCACCGTGGATGAGAGACGTCCATCTCTTGCAGTGGACGACGGGGTAGGGGTAGAAGCTCCGCCAAGGTGGAGGATGGGGTGGCGGACGAAGGAGGCTGGTCGCAGTGCGGAGGTTGTCGTGTCGCCGATGGTGTACGAAAGGGGAAATGGAGGGGGGGATCTCAAACTTTGGGACGCGCTTCTCTGAAATGGGGGAAAGTTATGAATTATCCCCCGTTTAAAATTACGGACATCGCGTCGGTTGGGGATAGGACGGTAATCTCGCATCTCCCAAATATTTGCCGGTAACTATTTCAGGTGAGGAGAGGGTGTTTTGCCGCCCACGGTTGGCGCCCATGGTGTATGAACGGGACTGACATGTAGGGCGGTTGTGTCACGTCTGATGGAAGTTACACATCTGCCCCTATTTAAAATATAAGCCTACATCGATTTCGGACGAGGAGAGTTTGTTTTGCCGCCCGCCGTGTATGAATGGGGAAATGGAGGAAGAGACACATGTCTTTCGGACGAGCTTGAATCAAATGTGTTTTGCCGCCCACGTTTGGCGCCCACCGTGTTTGAATGGGCTCAGAGGCCGTCGTGTCATGTCTGATTGAAGTTACTAGTCTACCCCTATCGACAGTAGTGTAAATCCTGTCGATAAGGATGTCAAGTGTCAGGGGTAGATAGTAATTTCCATCTCGCAAACACTTGCTTCGGGCAGCCCACAAATTATAGTGGGTGTTTAGCCGCTTCGTTCAAAACTTGGGAGAATTAGCATTCACGTTTGCCCTGGGAGCTGGCAAACTAAATTCAAATCCAATTTGTATTCGATTACGAATATCCACAGATAATTATACATTTTGTTATTTATTTCTTGAAAACCACAACAAAGATTTATTCCACCTTTATATATGATTATGATTTAGAAATGCCGTGATCTTCGGATTCAGTAGGTTGGAAACACTCTGAGTCAAACAATTATTTCATCCAATACAATATGCTCACACGAAAAACAGTTCACCTTATGTCAATCATACAAGTACTGAGGACTACCTCGCCTAAAAAATTCGGATCATTACAACACATGGACAACATAGGGGGTCTTGCAACATAATCCATTCAGAGACATGACACAACATGCAAGTACAATAATCTAAGGAAAATTTCAACTGGTATCTAAAGAAGAATCGGGATTATCTTGGGCTTCAGATAGCAGAAACAGCAGGACCTCCTCCGTCTTCAAATGCAACATTCTTACTTCCTCCAATTCTTGGGTTGCTTGCATAATGCGTGCCGCTAATTCCGTAATTTCCAGCCTCAAGATAAAGATTACCTCATTCATGGCAGCCACACCATCTCTTTCTGCCTCTAGTAGAGCCTCAAGCACTATAATATCTGTGCTCAGACTGCTCTCCGACGGTGTTGCCTCTGAACTGCTACCATCTGGTAACATGGATGGCGCACTGCTTCCAGAAATAGATTCTGGGGTTGTACATTGTGTCCTAGTGTGAACGGCATCCTGAAAGGTTTCCGCTGGACATCAGTAAGAGATAGTTATCGTATGATCGAGGCAGTAAGCTTACATGGTAAACGACGGACGAATTACTGCCGAGCATGGCAAACTATATTTAAATGGTTCGAAGCAGCATCAGCCGAAAAGAAATTAAAATGGTAAGATGAAACTTGGGATGTAAGTGGCAAATAAACGAAATCCGCCAGTCCCATCTAGTTAGTTTTTTCTACCTCCCTAGTTCATTCTCCTCAAAAAACAAAAACTCTTTTGAACTATCATACCACTAGTGGACTTTAATCGGGATTAAAACAGACCCAGTTGACATCCCTAGTTGAAAGGGAGTGTACAGCCGCTATATTTAAGTTGCCAAGGCATCTAAGCAGTTGAAATAATTTGAGAAAGCACTTAACAGTGTGGCCTCATATAAACTACAAAGACAGTCTTGTGATGAAGTTGAGAGGAAAAGTTTAGGACTCAAATGAAATAGGCATGCATTTCTTTACGATAATACAACAAGCACTGCTGACATATTGGCCAACTCAGGTATAGCGTAACAACAAATAAGCATTCGAATCAAGCAATACAGCAAAGCAGACAACTGAACTATTTGTAATTCGGTAGGATTACACGTTGAGGGCACAAGCCAAGAAAGCAGCCCACTCGCATTACATTTCACATGTACTAAAACACACTGGCTTACCATATGTTGCTCGGAAGCCTAGCTGCTGTTGCAATGTTCTTTGAAGATATCGTCAGCATCCCGTGGTTGCAAATCTAGTTGTTGTAGTTTATTCTGCACCATCTATTTAGGTAAAATTAATTTTAATCGCATGCACTGGTCCGAATTGATCATCAATGGTTCATCTAAACTAATGAAAGAAGGGTGTGTGCATACACGACAATACTCCCTCCTATTATTTTTACTTTGCGTATAACTTTTTCTCAGTTTTCTCGTATTAGTCTGCGCGTTGCCGATTCCTAGCGCTGGTTTCCTTTTGTGCACCGACCCATCCGCCTTTGCCCTAATTAATTGGCAAATTAGTCCAGAAAATTAAACTAGTGCCCTCCTTGGTATGCGGGTCAAGAGTTATGCGCAGAGTAAATAGAATCGGAGGGAGTATATCTGCTTCCCTATATTTTTATGCTTGTTCGAGGTGCCAGCCCCAAAAGAACAAATATTTTGCTTGATGGGGTTGGCAGCTCCATAATTAATAGAAGCATCAAATTAGTCATGTAACTTGGGAAGATCAAGAACACACAAACAAGTAATGAATAGAGGCTCGGAGTAGTGATGTAATAGCTAGCATCAGAAAATGTAGGGTAAAACGAAGAAAAAGCAGCGGAACCACATGCTAGTTTGCTGATGTGTAATTAAGCATAGAGAACATTAAGCAGTCTGATGGAACCAACAGGTGGCATCAGAACAAAACTAAAGCATATTAACTATATGTGCACTGGTCTGTAATTTAGCACATGTAACATGTTCACTGCCAGAAGTATGGCCCTACAGGTGCAAGCAGAATAACGCGTCTCATGAAAAACTGAATGATGCCCTGAAGAAATTCAAAGGTGCGCTGCTTATGCTAGAAAAGTGAACGTAGGCGCCGGCCGTTGGATAATAGTACCTGATTCTCAGCAGCGTATGGGTATCGTTGTCATACTTGATAGCTAAGGATCGTCGATGGTGCTCGTGTTGCGGTTGAGTTTGGGCCGGCTGTCGCCGTCGCTGAAGCGGCTCTGGTGCTACGGTTGCGGCGCCTGTCGACATACAAGAAAGCTCATCTGTGGTAAATGAACAGTTGCATGATAAAGAGAAAAACCGAAAGGAGTACAAATCGAAATAACCTGATGAGGCTGCGGCGTCGGTAAAGCAGGGCCAGTGGAGTTGAATATGGCGTCCGTGGAGTGGGTTCGGTGCAATGGACGGAGGCTTCGGCGGGCGCGTTGTACAGTGGTTTCGGTGAGGCGGATCTGTTGCGGCGGACGAGGGCTTGTATGAAGGGCCAGCGAAGGGGCGGATGAGGGAGTCAGTGAAGGGCCTATGCTGTGGTGGACGAGGGCGCCGGTTAAGCAGATCTTGTGCGGTGGACCATGATGGCGGTCAAGGAGATCTGGAGCGGTGGACAAGCCAGTCGCTGAAGCGGCTCCAGTGAAGTGGTGAGTTGGCAGTTGGGGGTTCCAAGGTGCGGAAGGTAGATCGGACGGGGTGTGAGGTCCACCACTGGGGCGGAGGACTAGATTTCGGCGGCTTGCCGTGGTTGGGGGGGGGGGGGGGGGGGGGGGAAGGGGGGGGGCTCTGGGGAAGAATGTTGGGGGCGAAGAGGGGAAAACATTGGAGTTACCAAAGCAGCCCTTTTCCGTTCATGTGGCAGGGGTAAAACAGGAATGTCGTAGGGCTAAACTTTTGGGCGCGTGATATTTCAATGTGAGCGGGAAGTTTGAAAGCTTTTGGCGCCTAAAATTATGAGTATTCTGCTCTCGTACGGCCGACTATGATATCATGGCCGACAATTTGTTTGTTTTGCATGCAAAAAAATGTGCAAGTTTTGAAAATCAATGTCTCCAACTCGAAACTTAGATTGTCCATTCAATTCAAATATGGATCATTGAGCTACTACAAGCAAATACCATCATACGGTCCAATTCAAATGAAATTCCAAATGTGTTTATCCTAAATATGATGACAAAAGAAAAAATGTGTATGTGTATGAATAAAGTGGATGATTATAAAGTTTGAACATGCCTGTATGTGTATATCTCTAGGTTTGATATATGAATTTGAAATCACGAAATCCCGGCTTAAAAAATGTACCTCCGTTTAAATGAATTACAAAAGCTAATGATGGAGTCGAATTCCAAAATTCCAATCTTAGGTTTGTAATTCTGGTATGTCAAGGTATATCACGCATGTTCAAAAGTATCGTTATCTCATAGTACAAACTGTGAAACAAATTGACCAACCATGAGTGCACAATATCTCAATTACACTAAAGTCCCTCAAATATAGACACCTCACTCTTTATCTGAAGTCAACCCCCCCACTACACACACACACACACACAGAGAAGTCGTTCTCTCCCCCAAACACCAACACACGAGCACATTAACACCCCTCTCTCTTGTAAAGTCCGGACCCCAACATAGGTCTCTATCACTTTGTCTCTCGGGCATGCACACATCTCTTCCCTCACTCTCTAGGTCTCCCGCTATCTCTCTTACCCAAGCACACGCACTATGTAGAGTGTATATTTCCCATACACACAAAACATCACCCCCAAACGTCTATCTCCCTAGTTATGTGGTTCTCGCGCACTCACCTCACACACCACCCCCACTGCAAACAAGCACACTTTGTCTCCTTGTGCACCACTCTCCTCTTTCTATCTCTCCCACATGCGGACCCGCCCCAGCTCTTTCCGCGTATACATATATGTCGTGACTCTTTGCATAGCTCCCTAATGTATAATCGTTCTCGATTTCGCACATTGTTCTCTACACCATCTATTCTAGATCTCTCATGAAGTCCCTATCACACACACGACGACTTGCTTCCCTTGCGTCTCCGTTCATAGGCCAATTTCGGACAACATCAACATTGTCTCCCTATCTATACGCCATTTATGGACACAAACGACCCCTCTCGCCCCTCTCTCCCCCCCCTCTCTCTCTCTCTTCGTCGCTAGCTCTCTCTTTCTCTCGCTCTCACACCCCTCTCCCACACACACACTCGATGTCTCTTCCAAATAGTCTGCTCCCCCCGCCCACACCCGTGCTATCTCGCTACTACACATGTCACACCACCCCCCTTCCCTTATACTAGGTTTACATCATCAGTGGTCTCTCTACTCCACATACACTCTCTCCCTCTCACACAGAAACGCGTGCACAAACACACACAAACACACACAAACACCCATTTACCTGGATCCTCATCTCTCCTCATGTCCGCATGTGTATCTCACACACTCACTCTCTAATTATGTATATGTGTCTCCACGTTACACAACACAAATCCCCATGTACATGCCTCTCTCTATCCTCCACACACATGGACACAAAGAATCTGTTATCATTGCCTCAGTCTCTAACATATCACACACGCACTCTCTCTCTCTCTCTCTCTCTCTCTCTCGCAAACACGCTCAACAAGGGTTTCCCCGTGAATAACTTACCGTCTATTCATGAACAGTCGTGGCAGTACGACGAACACGAGACGTGAAAAATAATAAATCTACACGTGCTTAGACCACCTAGTATGACTACTAGGACTAGAGCAAGCCAAAAAGCGCGCCGCCGTCAGCCCCTCCTTGTCGGCGACGGGAAAATCTTTGTTTTACACAGTCGAGAAGTCATTGTGCTAAGGCCCCACATGTCGAGGCGTTGAATAGAATGTAGATGCTAGTTTACGGAAGCAAGTATTGATAAAACGTTTGTATCTCCATACTTATATTTCTTCTCTTCCAAAAAACCGAGTTGGTGATGATGGTATGTGTGCCATCTAGCAATATAGACCGTCCGATCTATATCTGACGGATGGAAATTAAACTAAAAGATACCCGCACCCCTCTCCACATTTGCAGACAAGGCCTTCCCTCGTTCATCCTTATCTCCAACAAACCTCATTGTTGAGCAATTAATAAAGGAAGCCTCTGGAACAAAATGGCTGGTGCCCACTACCGGCATCGTCAATCCCCATGCCTCCGCTCAGTCCGACCACCAACCACCACCACACCCCACTCCTCTTCACCTTATCTCATATTTCTCGAGATATCATTAGTTTTTACACATGGGATTACTCCCGCAAGGGTCAATCAGAACAAGTGTTTTATAAAAAAAATGCATCTTGATGTTCCGTGCAATGCACGGATCTTGCTAGTACTCCTACACAAGACTAAGTTGGTGATGCTGGTGTGTCTGCCATCCATCGTTTCTGACCATTAGATCTACATCTAACGATTGTGAGGTAAGTTGTTGCCTTTTCTCACCAACATCCCACTTGTCTACCAATTTGTAGAAAAATCCATAATTAGTATCTTAAAACCAACCACATCCCTCCCCGACCTCACCAAAACAGCCCAAGGAATATATTCTAATTGAAACATAATATATCTCTAGTGACATATGTATATCAAAATTAGAGTGTTTTGTACCAAGTTTGTGAATAAGTATTATTCTAATTGTGATTCGTTGCAACGGACATGAACATTGCTAGTATTTCCAACCATGCATTTCTTTTCCTAGTATTCCATAGTTTCGAGTTTTCCATCAAGATATTAGTCACTCATGGTTGATATTTACTTTCAATCATGTACACATATGCACTATGTAACTAGCCTTGCTTATTGGCTTCCAAAGCTTAACTTTCACTCCTACTTACAATATGTAGAGTATTTAACAAAAAACTACCACTTTCAACCAGCCCTAGGAGGAATCTATTGTACAAAAAATAGCAAAAACATACCCAAAATTTCTTAATCCATGCCAAAAACTACCTAGTACTCCTACCGATTAGGTACGTTTTAACCCATTTATGACAGGGTTGGCCCACATGTCCGTGCTGACGAGGCAGCTTAAACCAACACATTTTGTTTGATCGTTGACACGAGGGACCCACATCTGACCTTCTATCCTGTTATTCCCCCTCAAATCATTATTTTTCCTGAACATTACTTCAAACAGTACTGATGCGTGTTCGTCGGTGGCGCCGGTGATGAGCGAGTTGGCCGCCGCTCTGCCGGATGGGCCGGACGCTGTGCTGGCCTCCGCACGGGTTGGTAGGCTGGCCCGAGCATGACTCACGAGCGAGCAAGCCGCCACGCTGGCCTTCGCTCGAGCCAGATGGCTGGCCTTAGCGCGGCGCGCGCAAGCAAGCCGCCGAGCTGCTGTGCCAATCTAGCTAGCAAACCTTGCAGACAAGCAGCTGGACGGAGCTATCTTGGCTAGCTAGCGGCCGCGAGCGCCGGATGGAGCTGGCATCCGGGCTGCCGCAACATGGGCTCCGCACCGCCGATGGTTTTGACCTCGCCTTCTGCCGACGGCGGTAGATGCGTCCCATGGCCGAGGATGACTAGGTGGACGGGCCGGAGGTAGGAGGTCACTCAAGGATTTTTGTTGGTAAGAGGAGTACAATGGTTGATAAGGTAGTCTTATCTTAAGTCTGCCACGTATGCAAGTGGTAGTAGTTTCTTGGCATTTTAGTGGTTTCCTGCATTATTAGAGCAAGTACAATAGAGCTGAGTCAGCGGGCTATAAGAAATAAACTACTACTACATGTTGGCTATAAGATGGGCTGTAGATGACATGGCACTGGCTTATAGCCAGCAGCTGGCTATACTATTAACCATGCTCTTAGGGGTTTCTTGTAAGGAACAATGTACGTACTACTAGCGACAAAAGGCGATTCTAGGTTGCGTTGTACTCCGACGAGTACTACTAGTGGTCGCGGGACTGCATACCTCGTTTTGTGGGTTCGATCCCGGCCGAACGCACGACGGCCTTTTTTTAAATAGTATACTATCTAGATACATCACAGAAATGGATGTATCTAGAACTAAAATACATCTAGATACATCCATACCTGCGACAAGTAATTCAGAATGGAGGGAGTACTGCACTTCGCTGCGAGCCAATATTTTACACGGGTAGTTTGAGTTTTGAAGTCAAACGGACGTGCGGCCCCACAATCTGGGTGCACTAGAGTCTGGACAACCTAGCCACGTGAACGGGTTTTCCTTCCCAGCATCCCGTGGCTCAGGTGCTCGCCCTAGCCACACCTCGCTTGCAGCTTCCAGCTAGTAGCATATTTAAACTAGCGCCTCCCAATTAAGCCCGAGGAGCCGGAAAAGCCTGGCGGGGCATTGGGAACTGTGCAATATGGCTCTCTACGTAAAGTGCTCTACTACTACTCTGTAGCTTGTGGCGTTGCATGCATGGACTTCACTCCATTATCGGCTCTACTATAAAAGAAATTCCTCTTGACGTGTTTTTTTGAAACGGAGGCAAAAGCTTTGCTTCATCTCATTCATAAAGAAGGAACTACTAGCAAAGTTGGACGAGATTCATTACACCTCCACAAATGGAAGCGAAAAGCCTAGTCTCGCTGTATCAAATAACTCAAATGTTCTGCCCCCGCAGTAACCGTCGCTGATAAACAGGCTGCTAGTGTGTGCGTGAGAGGAGCGGCTGAGTAGGCCAGCTACGTGAGAGGAGCGGCTGAATAGAGCACCGAGAGTACCCACTAGGCCACTACGCAGGTGTACTTCCCCTCCATTGATAGTACATCGATGGTTCTAGAGAACAGTAGTACCCTCCACTTCCAACTGTAACTCCTTGGCCCTGAGATTCAAGAGTTCAAAACTGGTGCACTATACAAGACTAGACTAGAAGTACAATACTCCCTCCTTTCCGGTTTATAGGGCTCATCTCAAAATTTTAGCTTTTCCATTTTATAAGGCTCAGTTTGGTTGTTTCCCATCACATGTTCAGATTCCAAGGTGCATTAAATCATTGCATGCAAGTATTAAGAGAAAATTGACCAATGAATGTAATTTATGCATGCATGCATTGCAATTAATGCATTGGTAAACATACTTTTTTGAGGAAAACAAGAGCATTAATTGGGTGCTTTTTTGAGGAGTAGTTGAGAAAAGTAGTACTACCTCTCTCTCAGTTTACAGGGCGTGCGCGTACCCCTAGGTCGTCAATTTGACCAACCTAATACACGTCATATATTACAAAAAATATACCAATATAAACTTCAGATGTTCTATTTTCAAACAATATAATTTTTGTGTTATATAGTTTATATTAGGGTAATAAAATTGACAACCTAGGTATACGCGTAGGACTTATAAACTGAAACGGAGGTAGTACTAGTAATGCTACAATATGAGTACGTACTCCTCTGTCACATAATGTACGACGTTTTTTGACACTAGTTGGCATGTACAAAAAATGGCAAAAACATACCCAAAATTTCTCAATCCACGCCAAAAACTACTACCTAGTGCCAAAAATTTCTTACTAGTGCTATTATTTACAGTATAATGCAATCCCATAACGTCCCATAATGCTAGTACTAGTACTCCATGGTACCAAAAACAACTACCTAGTGCCAAAAATTTCTTACTAGTGCTATTATTTACTAGTTCTATTATTTAGAGTAGTAAATAATAGCCTCACCCCTTCGCCGAGGAACGATCTACAGTGGGAAGGGACGAGGCCCTGTTGTTACTACGCTCTTATCTCCTCCTCGCCAGTTCCCCTCCCCCCGAAGAGAAGGCAGTTCGTCGCTGCTCCCATGGATTCGCCAGGCGGTTGTCCTCCTCGTCGGGGCTGGGAGACCTTTGACGAGATTCTCTGGGAGAAATCGCACGCCGCTCCGACGTCCTCACCGCCGCAAGACTCGGTGCTTCCTGGACCAAATTTTTCAAGACGCTGCTTAAACAGGCTTGGGAAAAGGCCATGCTTGTTGGTCTTCCATGCGTCCTCGAGGAGAAGGTTCTTCTATGGGACAATTCTTCGAACAGTCCACCGCTCCCTGGCCATGGTTGCACGTTGACTCCGCTAGAGTTGACGACGTTGAGAGGTAGTCAGATTTTGTCCGATGAGCAGGTCAGTAATGGAGTTTGATCATGTAGTACTTAGTTATTCCATTTCCATCCCGTAATTTCTCCGCTGCCCACCGTCTTATATATACGTCCGGGTCGGTGCCAACGAAGATTGGCTTGCATACCTCCGGCCGGATACCACCATGATTTTGCACAAGATCCACAGCAGTGCGGCCGTTCCGGTAGACCCCTTCTCCACCATTGGGATCGGCCTTCCAGACCGGCTGGGCAAGAATACGTATGATGATGCCTACATGAGATTGAAGAAGATAGCAATTGCGGACCCGCCGACAAAGCGACGCGGCTACGACGATTACTATCTCATCGCGGTGTTCGACATAAGGATTGTCATCAATGCAGGAGGCAGTAACGGCAGAGGCTGGCGCATGTTGGCGGCGGCAGATTTGTACCCCTACACGTTCGAAGACACCGTGCGCCATCTAGGCCGCATCTTCGCGGTGACAAGCCAGGGGACTTGTTTCATCTGGTTGACATCCTACGGTACGAGAGATTACAAACGGAATGCACAAACCATCATTTGCATCCCTAATGTTACTCCATTATTTTGCAGGGACCAGTCATCCCCCGATCAAAATAAGATCGCCGATCCTGGATGTGCATTTGCATCCGCGATTTGGTCTAACCTGGAACCTTGTAGCTAACTTTGGCATATTGGGATCAACTATCTTAGCAGTCGTTACCCATGGTACCACTGATGTGCAACATGGTCACATAATCTACCACGATCGGACCGTCACCATCTACCCAGGTATTCCATTTTTTAACCCTCTCGCCTTCTCTTTCATTGTTGTACTAGTAGTATACTTTGTAGTACTAGTAGGAGTACTTTTTACCTTGGAGGACGCGTATAGTTAGCTAGGCCCTTGAAGACTTGAACCAACTAGCTGCCACCATTTTTGTTTTTCCATGTCTTACTATCTCATCCATGTAGCCAAGAGTGGCTATATATAATAAGCCGGTTATTTTACTTCCTCTATTCCGGAGTAGTACTATTTGCTGCACAGTATTACTGACCGCCACATTTGAGCACAACATTATTATGCATGGACCTTGACTATGTACGTCACCATGTGTCCCGATCTGGGATGCCGCGTGTACCAGATGAACGACGCTGAGGTCGACCCCCGTGATGCTACGTAGGTGCCAAGGAACACTCTTGGAGAGTACTCGCTTTTCATCGGGGACAACTACCCCATTGTGAAGCGGATGCCACCTTCCGTGCACGACACAGAAGGCCTGCCATTCATGAAGCATGGTTCTGTCTTCAGTGTGCACCGCCGGATGAACGACATGCTGGGACACGCTATCCCTGATTTATGCCGCTTCAGCTTGGATGAGTCTCCATCGTGTGGAACCGGACTAGAAAGCTGCGACAATGATTCCCGTTGCCCACCGCTATGGATCGTGCCATCCATGAAGAACACCTGGGACTGGAACCTGGAGGAGGACATGTAGCCCATCTATAACGTGTAAGTGGAGTACGGTAATTATGAACGGTAGCGCTGTGAATATATGTAGACTAGTCATGCACAAATTTATCACATGAGTTGGAGATGAACTTGTGTGGCATACTTGCATTTGTCCTTTAGAATTTATTACTAGTAAATGTGTTATGTCTACGTGCAACTTGTGTGGTTGTTGCACGGGCTCCAACACGCTCTTTGAGAAAAAAATGTGGCACAGCTTTGGATATACGTGACGTGGTGACATCATACAATAGCATCGTTTGCTATAGTTGTACTAGTACACTCCTACTAGGACGACAACTCCTATAAAACCTTGCGCTTGGCTCTTTGCCTCTTCGGGAGGTTCAACAGTTCGTACTCGTGTGAACCTTGCACTTGGCTCTTCGCCTCTTCGGAAGGTCCAACAATGATGATACTACAGTACAATATGCTTCTGGCAATCTGACACCGATTGAACTATTGCACGTCCACTGCGAGGGCGAGGGAGAGGGAGAGGGAGAGGGCGCTGTAGTCAAAACCCTCTCCTTGTCCTGCGAACCACCGCGCGCGTGGGCGAGGGAGAGGCGTAGTAAGCACGCTTCTCCTCGTTCGGCGAGTTGACGGGACACATCAAAGAAGTGCTAGTACTACTAGTAGTAGTCCATACTGCATCTTTTCTGATTAATATGGCTTAATTTGAAACGAGAAAAATACACTGGTGGTCAACGTATGTAACAGTACGCTCTTTACGGTCACTATATATAGTTTTGCGGTGATTATGCGATCACTAGCTCATCGTAGAGCACCGTATTGCACCCTACTGACCGGCCACATAGTTGATGTGGCACTTTGTTGACTGGTTAGATTGTCACCTGGTTTCTGGGTCCCACCTGTCAGTTGGCAGAGCAAAGAAATCAGTTAAACAAAACTTTATGCAGGCGCGACACGAGTCCAACCCTTGCGCGCGAATCGCCCTGGCTGTGTATGTGAGTGGATGCACGTGTCCTCCCTCGGTCTTCCAACAAAGAGTGTACTACATGATGTACATCTACACTTCCAATGCATTTAGCCTTTAATCTACTAAATCGATATTGCTTGACTAATGCACCAACTTGTGCTGTAGGTATAGGCTACATGTCTATCCTTAATTACAGCATGCAACGACCTTCATTTAATCTTCTTATCTCAATGGTCGAATGCACACATAAGTCTGCTACTTTTGGGCGTTAATTATGCCCTGGTCAATGTGTAAATCTCTGAATGTACAGTCTTTCACGGACGTAGGGAGTAGGTTGAGCACTTGAGCGTGAGCGTGTGTGTTGCGTCGTGTGCTGTGTGCCGCATGGGTGTGTGAGTGTTGCGTGCGTCCATGTGTACGTGTGAGTGTTGCATGTTGCATGCATGCATGCATCCATGGGGCTTACTCCCTCCCATTGACATGTTCATATTTCAAGCTTCCTCTGTTCCCTCCATATGGTGATACTCCCTCTGTTCCCAAATATAGTACAAAGTTGAGTCATCTATTTTGGAACGGAGGGAGTAGTACGGAGTAAAAGCCTCCCTCTGTTCTCAAATAGGGAGTATTTGTCTTTCTACAGATTTCAACAAGTGACTAGGTACGGAGCAAAATGAGTGAAGTGAGCGTAGAGGCATAGGGATACTGTAGAAAGGAAGTCCTCGTGATCCATTTATTCCCCATCTCGGTCAGAGAGAACTATTCAACTAGTGTTCTCAGTGAAGTGACAATACACGCTGCAATAGATGGGACACGTAATTAATAAGCTGAACCAGCGTGTTGGTGTTACTAAATCAGCCTTACCCAGTACTGCCATCATGTTTGCCAGTAGAGGACGCTTCCGCAAATACTCCTACGCACCTCTGTCCTCCATTAACTGACATATGGGCCCTGTTGTGGTAGACCCACATGTCATCGATGTAACTATTTACACTCCGAAGGACGGTATATCCTGGTAGTAGTACTAGTAGAATTAAGATTGAATGCACTTTCTTCCCCGTCTTCCACTCTTCTTCCTCCTCTCTTCTTCTTCCTCCTCTCTTCCACATCGTCGGCCGCACACCATTTACCCCCGCTCACTGCTCGCCCGCCCGCACCATCTTCCTTGGTAGCTCGCGCGTACCATATCCCCCTGCTCACTGCTTGGCCACACGAGGAGAAGCTTCTTCGCTCGCCCGCCCGAATCTACTTCCCCGATGGCTCGCAGGCACCGAAAACCCCAATGGCAGAACCGACTGACATGCAAAGCCGTGATTGGAATTCCCTCCCCGATATTCTCTTGGACCAGATCTGTAGTCATATGGACCTACTCGGCACCGTCCGTCTGGCTGCATGCTCGGTGTCTTTGTACCGTCTACTCGTCTGCAACCGGCCGGCTCTTTTCAAGACACCCTGCTTGCTGATTCCCGATCCTCGCAGGTGGCCCAGACACTGACTTGATGATCCTATGGAGGTTGCCGTGGTGCCCCTCGACATGCTACCACTACCCATCCACCTGCCGTTCATGCGCGGCCACTACTAGGCGGGCATGAAGGCCAACTGGGTCATCCTCATCCACCAATCTGGTAGTCCATGGCGTCTCGTGGATATCTACACCCAGCGAGAGATCACCCTTCCATCTTTGGATACCGCCGCCATCGAGCCTCGCGGCCCGCCGGACACTCCTGCCTACTATGCACGAGACGCGCCAAGATTTTGGCTCGACCTCTGTTTGCAGAAAGTTGTAATCTGTGAAGTGCCCACACCATCAGAAGACTACATGGATTACAAGCTCATTGCCTTGTTCAATAAGGGATTAGTCTATCTGGAATCCGGTCGCCATACATGGTTATGGCTCATCATCAATCCTGTTGAGGAAACATTTCTGTCTGATGCTATAGTGCACGATGGCATCGTTTATGCGGTCGACGCACAGATTGGCTACCTATACTGGTGGAATCTATCGTCGTGTAATTGTTCTATCTCATATCATCTTTACCTTATGGATACGACTGCCTGTTCATTTGTTACAAATTTAGAATGCATAGCATGTCTATAACCACATCATTGCTATACGTTTCTCTCATTTCCTAGATTTTTATGACCACACATGTTATTGTTAGAGTTGATATGAGAACAATTGGCATCTAATGATTGTCAGAATACATATTATGAGCATAACATCATGATTGCTATATGTTACTCTCGTTTACAAGATTTTTATAACAATTGTCAGAGTAATGGGCCACGGGTAGGCTAACCCGAGTCCCTGAACCTTTCAAGACATTGGGGCAGGCTGCGCCCCTCAAGAGCCCAGGACGAAGAGCCGCCTTCTGAGAAGTCGGTGGCAAGGCAACTGACTGCCCACTCACGACCGAGTCCCGGGGACGACTTCAGGATGAGCCGACTCCTGACTGACGACTTCCAGAGAAGCCGGCCTTGGGGAGTCGGCCCGTGACTCCAACAAACCCCATGCCCTCATCAAGAGGGACGGGATGGGGAGTGGCTACAGTAAAGCCCACTCCCCCCTTTCCAGAGGCAGGCATGGCCACAGTATGTCGTACCCGTGGAGATCTCCGTCCGGCGCGGCACTGTTGCCATGCCGGCCTTGACATCAGCACCAGTGGGCAGAATCCTGCACCCACGACGGCTTGTCTATACGACCCTGGGGCGGCGGGTCCCACTAGTCAGCGGTAGCCCAGAAGACGGCGAGAGCGTCAACAGTCGGACCCGTTGGGAGTCGGCCCCCGAGAGTCAGCCAGCCCCTCCCCCGGGGCCCGCGCGCCATTAACCAGATGTGATCGCCCGCCAGGCGGGAGTGGCAATAGTGATCGCCCGCCAGGCGGCGGGGCTGTTGCCACGACCCCATTACCAAGACCGCGTCATTAGAAGGACGGCTACAGTAATCTGCAGCCGACAAGACCCGCCAGCGGCGGACACGGCCTGTCGGCGCCGTACCGGACTAGTCGGCGGGGCCTGCCAGTTGGCGGGCCCTAGCAATCGGCGGAGAAGACGGAGGCCGGAGTAGCTGACGGCTGGGCCCGTGCCTAGCCGGATTACCATTGTACCCCTGGGGGCAGGCCTATATAAACCCCCCAGGGCGCCCATGCAAAGGGTTCGAATCCATTAGCACTAGATCAGATCATATAGGAAGGAGAAAGCTAGCCTAGCCTTCTCCTACCTCCCGGAAACAGCTCAAGGAGCAACCGTGTACACACTTTGCCATAGTGATCATGCGGAGACCCCGCATAGCAGTAGTAGGGGTATTATCTCCTCGGAGAGCCCCGAAGCTGGGTAAGATTTGCCGGCGTGCATGCCTTCGCCTTATCCTGTTTCTAGGCACCGGCGACGTTCTACTCGCCCCCACCATGATAAGCCATCCCTTGTCATATGTCACACCCAACCCCTGACATTTGGCGCCCATCGTGGGGCTCGGTGCACCGTCGTCCGGAGACCTGTTCTGGACGGGAACCCTTTTCCTCCCTGGCGAGCAGCCAGCCCGGCACGCCAGACAGAGTTTGCGCCGACGCGCTGCACGGTGCTGAGATCGCCTGCGCAGCCAGCTGCCTCGCCGATCTTGTCGGCGAGGTTCGCCTCTATGACGAGCCTGCATCCGACGCAGGCACGGGCGGCCCCGAGAGCGTCCTCACGGGCCTCCTTGACCAACTCCACATCACCAGCGAGCCTGCCGTGGACTTGGAGTCTGTAGGCTCCACCGACCCGATGCTGGTCGACTCTGACACCGCGTCGCTCGACGCGTTCCCCACCAACGTGGTGGTCTACGACAAGCCGCTCCCTCGCGCAGAGAGCGATGGAAGAACTGTCACAGAGGTGCTCATCATCAGTCATGATGAGCATCCCGGCGGAGGAGCGCATGACCCACTTGGCGCGGCATTGCAAGACCTGACTGCGCCCATTCCGGAAGACGCTGATGTGGAAACGTTGGAGGCGCGCTGCCTTCAGCTTGTCAAAGGCGCGAAGAAGCTGGCTAGCATGAGACGCTTGTCAGAAGCCTACCAGCATGAGATGGATCGCGTTGTGGGTGGCTCACCGGCCCCAGTTGGGCCCAGCCGCCTAGGTGCGGTCCAACAGCGCGGCGTGGCCATCGCCAACCTGTTCGGGGCAAATCGCCCTATGTACGCCACGCTTGCGAAGAATATTCGAGCCGCCCAGGCGGCGGAAGACGAGCTAGACAACTTCGAGGGTGAAGAGCGCCGCTTGATGACGGAGCGAGTCCAGCGGCTCCTCGACGCGGCTGCCGCGTAGAATGAGGCCGGCTGCCGCACAGAGGCGCCGCAGGGACAAAACGACGACCCGCCTCCACGCCGAGATCAAGGCGTGACGTCTCGGACACCGACTGGCGGCGCCCGAGGAAGGAAGGACAAGGAGCTGGCTGTCAGCCACAATCGGACTCGCATTACCATAGAGCGCGACCAAGATGGCCGCCCGAGAGCAGTGGAACGACGGGGCGACTGTCCGCCTCCTCCTCCTCGCAAGGAAAGGCGAGTCTCCCCGCTGCCTGTTGACCATCCGACTCTCGGCGACCGCCTTGGTCGCCGAGAGGGAGTCGGAGAAAATGACGCCCTCCACCGGATCGACCGACTACACCGATCCCTGGCGCTGGAAGAAGAAGATGAGTTGGGTCCGCCTAGTTTCGGGCCCCGCATTCGAGACGAGCCCTTTCCCAAAGGGTTCACGCTCCCAAGAGACACGCCCAAGTATACCGGCTCCATGAAGCCGGAGGACTGGCTGGTTGACTACTCCACGGCCGTCAGCATAGCGAACGGCAACAAGCGTGTTGTCGTAAAATACGTTCCGCTCATGCTCCAGGGCACGGCCCGGACATGGTTGAACAGCCTGAAGCCCAGCAGCATCAACAGCTGGGTCGACTTCACCGATGCGTTCGTCCGCAACTTCACAAGCACGTACAAGCGTCCTCCCAAACCTCGCCAGCTCTCCTTGTGCGTGCAAGGCCCCAACGAGTCGACTCGTGACTACCTCACGCGCTGGGCCGAGCTCCGGAACTCTTGTGAGGGCGTGCACGAGGTGCAGGCTATCGAGTACTTCACCGCCGGGTGCAGAGAAGGCACCCTCCTCAAGCACAAGCTCCTCTGCAACGAGCGAGAGACCCTCGACGAGCTGCTGATCATAGCAGACAAGTATGCCACGGCCGACTCCTCCATGAAGGCAGAGATTCAAGTTAGTGCGACTGTCAAAGTGGCCCCTCAAGCTCCTAGAACTCCGGCTGGAGACGCCGGTCGGCGACAACAGCATGACGACCACAAGCGCAAGGCCCCACAGCCGGCTTCCAGCAGCCGGCAGGTGGCGACAATCGAAGACCAGCAGCCGGATGGGCAGCCTCCACCCAAGCGACAGAAAGGCGGCAAGCCCAACTGGTTGCCGGCTTTCTCATACGAGCAGACTCTGGATGGTCCTTGCAAGTTCCATAGCGGCGCGAAGCCATCGAATCACACCACCCGGAAGTGCCACTGGCTCACCAGGATCGCCAAAGGAGACGGCCTCCTGCCTCCCCCGCCTGCTGGGCAGCAGCCTCCGCCTCCGCCCCAGCAGCCGGCTGTCAGGCCAGTTGGTGCAGTACAAGACGAGTACCCCGAAGAGCACGGAGCCTACATGATATTTACTAGCGTGGCTGATGATCGACGCAGCAGGCGGCAGCAGCAACAAGAGGTGAATGCAGTAGCATCAGAGACACCAGAATTCATGCACTGGTCCGAGAAGTCTATCAGCTGGAGCAGAGTTGATCACCCAGAGGTGATGCCAAGTCCGGGCTCCTATGCCTTGGTCCTGGATGCCACCTTTTCCACAGATAGACGAGCTGCTCGCTTCTCGCGAGTTCTGATAGACGGAGGCAGCAGCATCAACATCCTGTACAAGTACACCATGGAGAAGTTAGGAATCAAGCAAAGACAGCTTTAGAACAGCCGGACTATGTTCCACGGCATTGTTCCTGGCCTTTCCTGCTCACCAATTGGCAAGATCCCGATTGACGTCCTCTTTGGAGACAAAGATCACTTCCGCCGAGAGTCAGTTTGGTTTGAGGTGGTGGATCTCGAGAGCCCATACCAAGCACTACTTAGCCGACCCGCCCTGTCCAAGTTCATGGCGGTCCCCCACTACGCCTACCTCAAGATGAAGATGCCTAGTTCCAAGGGGATTCTGGCCGTAGCCGGCGACTACCGGAAGTCGTCTGCCTGTGCGGCTGAGAGTAGTCGGTTGGCCGAGTCCCTGGTGATCGCGGCCGAGAAGTGGCTCCTTGACCGGGTTGTGGCGATGGCCGGCAAGAAGCTAGAGGTGTCGCCTAACCCCAAGGAGTCGGAGGCTGAGGGTTCGTTCAAGCCGGCCAAAGAGACAAAGAAGATACCCTTGGATCCGGTGCACCCAGAGAGGTACGCTGTTGTAGGCGCAAACCTCGACAACAAATAGGAAGGCGAGCTCGTCAATTTCCTCTGTGAGAATCGGTACATCTTTGCATGGTCCCCCAAAGACATGCCAGGTGTACCAACGGAATTCGCCGAGCACAAGTTACATGTCCAATTTGATGCAAAGCCAGTCAGGCAGCCCTTGCGCCGCTTATCAGAAGAAAAGAGAAGAGTTGTCGGAGAAGAGATAGCCCGACTCCTAGCAGCCGGCTTCATTATGGAAGTGTTCTTTCCAGAGTGGCTAGCCAACCCGGTCCTGGTACTGAAGAAGAACAAGCAGTGGCGAATGTGTATTGACTACACAAGCCTCAACAAGGCGTGCCCCAAGGACCCGTTTGCTTTGCAAATAATTGATCAGGTGATAGACTCCACAGCCGGATGCGAGTTGTTGAGTTTCTTGGATGCATATTCGGGATATCACTAGATCAAGCTAAACCCGGCTGATAGACTGAAGACCGCCTTCATCACACCATTTGGAGCCTTCTGCTACCTAACCATGACGTTCGGCTTGAGAAATGCCGACGCCACATTTCAGCGTTGCATGCAGAAGTGCCTCCTCAAGCAACTCGACAGAAACGCCCACGTCTACGTGAAAGATGTGGTGGTGAAGACGAAGAAGCGTGGAACACTGCTGGAAGACCTCAAGGACACCTTTGAGAACCTGCGCCGATTCTAGATCAAGCTCAACCCTGAGAAGTGCGTCTTCGGAGTACCAGCCGGCCAACTCTTTGGTTTCCTGGTCTCTGAACGCGGCATAGAGTGCAACCCTGCAAAGATCAAGGCCATTGAGAGGATGGAGGTACCCAGCCGACCGCTGGACATGCAAAAGTTCACTGGCTGCTTGGCGTCCATCAGCCGATTCATCAGTCGGCTCGGCGAGAAAGCTCTCCCTTATACCAGCTCATGAAGAAGACCACTTTTTTCGAGTGGAACCACAAGGCGGACGAAGCTTTCCTTCAGTTGAAGAAGATGTTGACTACTCCACCCGTTTTGGCGGCTCCGACTCCTAAGGAGCCCATGCTCCTCTACATCGCCGCCACCAGCCGAGTAGTCAGCACAGTCATTGTAGTGGAACGCAAGGAGGAAGGCAAGGCACTACCTGTCCAGAGACCGGTATATTACCTGAGCAAAGTACTGTCGACCTCCAAGCAGAACTACCCCCACTACCAGAAGATGTGCTATGGCGTGCACTTTGCCGCCAATAAGTTGAAACCTTTCTTTCAAGAGCATCCAATCACTATGGTCTGTACGGCCCCACTTGCCGAGATCATCGGAAGCCGAGATGCTTCTGGCCGAGTGGCCAAATGGGCCATAAAGTTGGCTCCCTACACCATCTACTACCAGCCCTGCACCGCCATCAAGTCACAGGCACTGGATGACTTCCTCGTCGACTGGGCCGAGACCCAGTACCTACCACCAGCGCCCGACTCCATGCATTGGCGGATGCATTTCGACGGCTCCAAGATGCGCAACGGCTTGGGAGCCGGCGTTGTCCTCACTTCTCCTAAAGGCGACAAGCTCAAATACGCACTGCAAATCCACTTCGCCGCCTCCAACAACGTCACCGAAAATGAGGTGCTCATTCACGGGCTTCGGTTTGCCAAAGAACTTGGCATTCGCCGGATCCTGTGTTATGGTGACTCGGACTTAGTGGTCTAGCAGTCGTCCGGCGACTGGGACGCCAAAGATGCAAACATGGTGAGTTACCGTTTCCTCGTGCAGCAACTCAGTGGATATTTCGAGGGGTGCGAGTTCCTCCATGTTCCAAGAAACGACAACGACCAAGCAGACGCCCTGGCATGAATCGGCTCTACCCGCCAAGCAATACCATCCAGCGTCACCCTTCAGCGCCTCCTCAAGCCGTCTATCAAGCCTTCACCAGAATCAGACTCCATCTTTGTGCCAGCTCCCCCGAAGAAGTCGGATCCGACTCCAGAGCCCCAGCAGACGGTACGAGGATTTTGGCAGATGGCTCCAAAGCCGCCACAGTCGAAGCCGACCCAGGGACTGCAGAACCCGGCCCGGGGACTGTGGCTACCAGCCTGAAGACTCCAGATCTCGGCCCGAGGGCTGCACCAGTTGGCCCGGGGACTTCATTAATTCAACAAGCAATTGTTGGCTCCAGCCCGCCGCCTACCAGCCCAGCCGCCCTCGTCCAAGTCACAATTCTGGCAGTTGAAGAAATAGCAGCACCCTCATGGGCCCAGCCCATCCCCAAATTCTTGGTGAGCAAAGAGCTGCCGACTGATGAGACATCAGCTCGGCAAGTACAACGCTGAGCGGCCACCTACACCATAGTCAACAGAGAGCTGGTCAGGGCAGCGTCACTGGTGTCTACCAACGCTGCGTAGAGCCAGAGCAAGGCCAAGCAATTCTCAAAGACATCCATCAAGGCGAGTGCGGCCATCATGCGGCTTCAAGAACACTCGTCACCAAAGCTTTTCGACACGGTTTCTTCTGGCCGACTGCCTTAGAAGAGGCCAAAGAATTGGTCCAAAAATGCAAAGGGTGCCAGAAGTTCCGCTCCAAGCCACATCAGCCGGCTTCTGCACTCAAGACCATCCCCATTGCCTGGCCCTTCGCAGTTTGGGGCCTAGACATGGTGGGACCATTCAAGACGGCACGAGGTGGCTTAACTCACTTAGTTGTCGCGGTGGACAAGTTCACCAAGTGGATAGAAGTGAAGCCAATCAAGAAACTGAATAGTCCGACTGCCGTGACTTTCATCTCCGACATCACAATTCGGTACGGCGTACCACACAGCATCATCACCGACAACGACAATTTTTTTGCCAAAGGCGCCTTGGCCCGTTTCTGCGCGACAAAGGGCATCCGACTGGACTTAGCGTCTGTTGCCCATCCGTAGTCAAACGGCCAGGTGGAGCGAGCAAACGGCCTCATCCTGTCCGGCATCAAGCCCCGACTGGTCGAGCCTCTGGAGCGCTCGGCTGGCTGCTGGCTCGATGAGTTGCCAGCTGAGGGAGTCCTGGATTAGGGGGTGTTCGGGTAGCTGGACTATACCTTCAGCCGGACTCCTGGACTATGAAGATACAAGATCGAAGACTTCGTCCCGTGTCCGGAGGGGACTTTCCTTGGCGTGGAAGGCAAGCTTGGCGATGCGGATATTCAAGATCTCCTACCATTGTAACCGACTCTATGTAACCCTAACCCTATCCGGTGTCTATATAAACCGGAGAGTTGTAGTCCGTAGGCAATCAACTCCATATACAACAATCATACCATAGGCTAGCTTCTAGGGTTTAGCCTCCTTGATCTCGTGGTAGATCTACTCTTGTACTACCCATATCATCAATATTAATCAAGCAGGACGTAGGGTTTTACCTCCATCAAGAGGGCCCGAACCTGGGTAAAACATCGTGTTCCCTGCCTCCTGTTACCATGCGGCCTAGACGCACAGTTCGGACCCACTACCCGAGATCCGCCGGTTTTGACACCGACATTGGTGCTTTCATTGAGAGTTCCTCTGTGTCGTCGCCTTTAGGCCCGATGGCTCCTTTGATCATCAACAATGATACGGTCCAGGGTGAGACTTCTCTTCCCAGACAGATCTTCGTCTTCGGCGGCTTCGCTCTGCGGGCCAATTCGCTCGGCCACCGGGAGCAGATCGAAAGCTACGCCCCTGGCCATCAAGTCAGGTTTGGAAGCTTAAACTACACGGCCGACATCCGCGGAGACTTGATCTTCGACGAGTTCGAGCCACGGCCAAGCGCGCCACACTATCTCGAGGGGCATGATCTAGCTCTGCCTTCGGACAGTGTCCTGGAGGCCGCACACGCATCGGTTCCGACCCCTAACTCGGAGCCTATTGCGCCAATCGAGGATGAGCGGTTGGACGTCACCTCGGGGGCTTCGATCTCAAAGGCGATCGAGCCGAACGCTAGCCCTGCGCTGTGCATGATCCGTGACTCCGAGGATCCGGACTCCTTTCCGAACTCTGAACCCCCCGCGCCCCTGCCGATCGAATCCGATTGGGCGCCGATAATGGAGTTCACCACCGCAGACATCTTTCAGCACTCGCCTTTTGGCGATATCCTGAACTCTCTCAAGTATCTCTCTTTGTCAGGAGAGCCCTGGCCGAACTACGGTCAGCGAGGATGGGATACAGACGATGAAGAAATTCAAAGCCCACCCACCACCCACTTGGGTAGCCACTGTCGACAATTTAAATGACGTGCTCAACTTCGACTCCGGAGACATCGACAGCATGGATGACGATGCAGGAGATACCGACGAACCAACGCCCATAGGGCATTGGACAGCCACCTCATCTCACGATGTGTACATGGTGGACACCCCTAAAGGAAGCGACAACGAGGAAAAAGGGGATGGGACGGGAGATCGACTCCCCGAAAAGCAATCAAAGCGTCGGCGTAAACGCCGACCCAAGCCCCGCCTCCACAAAAACCCAGCCATAGAGCAGGACGAGCCGGTAGACGACGAGCAGGCCTTAGAGAAACCGTCCGAACAGGGCAACACGGATAGAGAAACCGAACATCCCTCCTCTGGCGAAAACGGCATTTCGGACGACCTCACGCCGGATAAACCTACAGAGCAGAAGAATCTCCACGAGAGGCTGGTTGCAACTGCACGCAGCCTAAAAAAGCAGAAGCGGAAGCTAAAAACAGTGGAAGATGCACTCCGGATTAGATGGAGCAAAGTAATCAATACCGCAGATAAATACGGCGACAGTCGCCGCACTAAAAGCTATCCGAAAAGAAAGCTACTGCCTAAATTCGACGAAGAGGCCCTAGAGCCCTCGCATGCAAAAAATGAGAAAGCCACACGGTCGGATAGACGACCCCATAAAGCGGCAAGCGGCGCCACACCTCAATCGGCATGTGACCCACTTGCCCAGTCAGGTCCATTTATGGGCCAAGAAAGCAAGCTCTCGTAAGCAACGCTATGAAGCCATCATCAGAATCCGGCACACCCAAATACATGGGCGCCGCACACCCCCTATGTTTCACCGATGAGGTCCTGGACTATGAATTCCTAGAGGGATTCAAACCCATAAACATAGAGGCATATGATGGAACAACAGACCCTGGAGTTTGGATCGAGGATTATATCCTCCACATACACATGGCTAGAGGAGATGATCTCCACGCCATAAAATATTTACCCCTTAAGCTTAAAGGGCTAGCCCGGCATTGGCTTAAAAGCCTTCCCGAAAACACAATTGGAAGCTGGGAAGAGCTCGAGGATGCTTTCCGAGCAAACTTTCAAGGGACCTATGTCCGCCCTCCGGATGCAGACGATCTTAGTCACATAACTCAACAACCCGGAGAATCAGCTCGGCAGTTCTGGAATAGATTCCTCACTAAAAAGAATCAGATAGTCGACTGTCCGGACGCTGAAGCCTTATCAGCTTTCAGGCATAACGTCCGAGATGAATGGCTCGCCAGACACCTCGGCCAAGAAAAGCCAAGAACAATGGCCGCACTAACAAGCCTCATGACCCGCTTTTGTGCAGGGGAGGACAGCTGGTTGGCAAGGTGCAGGCCCAGCGACCCAAGTACATCCGAAACTAGGGATGGAAACGGAAAACCGCGATGCAACAAGGACCGTCGCTGGACTAAGGACAAAAGTCTGAAGAGCACGGCAGTCAATGCCGGATTCAAAGGCTCACGACAAAATCAGGAAAAATCGCCCCCCCAGGGTAACAGGGACGATCCATCCAACTTAAATAAAATCCTGGACATGATATGTCAGATACACAGTACTCCCGGGAAGCCTGCTAACCATACCCATAGAGATTGTTGGGTTTTCAAACAATCCGACAGACTCAATGCCGAACACAAGGGGCTCGACACACCAAGCGAAGACGAGGACAAACCCCAAAAGCAGAGCACCAGGAAACAAAAGAACTTCCCACAAGAAGTAAAAACAGTGAACTCACTTCAAATAACAAAACGTGCGGCCCCCGTAAAGGTACGCACCACACGGCCCATCCCCAAAGGGTCCTGCCACTGGTTGTCAAAACCGATCATCTTCGATCAGCTAGATTATTCTAGAAATATCAAGAATGCAGGCTGGACTGCCTTGATACTCGATCCAATAATTGGCGGACTCCAGTTTTCAAATGTCCTTATGGATGGTGGCAGTGGACTAAACCTAATATATCAGGATACAATCCATCACATGGGGATAAACCCAGCAAGAATCCACCGCAGCAAAACCTCCTTTCAAGGGGTAACACCTGGTCCAGACACCCATTGTATGGGTTTCCTCCGGCTCGAAGTCATATTCGGCTCTGCCGATAACTTCCGCCGCGAAAAGCTGACCTTCCATATCGTCCCGTTCTCAAGTCGCTATCAGGCACTACTGGGATGCGAAGCTTTCGCTCGCTATAACGCAATACCGCATTATGCATTTCTTACGCTTAAGATGCCCGGTCCACGAGGCATCATCTCTTTGAAGGGGAAGCCCTAAAGTGCGCCTCCCCAAGCGGAGGACTGTGCGGCCGCTTTGACAGCCCCACAGCAAAGTGGCCTCACCGGCCAGAAAACTTCGAAATAGGTCATTCAAGACCACGAACACGGATAGACGAGTTCGGTGCAAAATCATCATTGATGCAGGCCTAGTGGCCATATACCCCCGCACTAGGGGCTCCACGCATATACAATACGAGACAATAAAGCTCAATCTTATATATTTTACTTTATACTTTGTTTATTTTAAACTTTTTCGGCATGACCCATTTTCAACTCAGTTCCTCTCTTTTATAGATGAACGTCGTGCGGCGCCCGTCCAGGATACGGCACAACGGAGACACAGGCGCAGACGTGCAGTAGGGACCCGTCCTAAAGGATTCTTTTTAGATTAAGACCCTGCGTAAACCTTTTTTACTGTCTCTTGTTGCTATACATCCCCTGGTTTTTTCTGATATAACCAAGGAGGAGGCTGGCGTCTTGGCATGTGGCCACATCAGAATTTTTGTACATACCTGGACACTAGGGGCTTTTTTAATAAAGAGTGTTGTTTCACCCTCACTCATAAAGACCGAACACCTTTGGGAGTGTTCGGCGTCGCGAGTTTTGGCATTATATGCATCGGCTCCGAATCATGTCTTTGGTCAAATGTTGGGTTGCCCGGCTCCTGAGTTTGGCTACCTTACGTTCCTCTCTATCGGCTAAGGTAGCACCAGGAGAACTACTGCGATTGTGCCCCGGTTCGGCCGGGCGAGCACCTCAGTAGAGAAAGCCGAAAAGTGACTGTCATGATGTAGCGTGACACTGGTCAGCCACTCGATGACCTATCGGAATCTATCGGATTCCTCCGCTTTAACGAAGGGCCGCTTCCCGGTCAGGCACATACGCGCCCCGAACTCGGGCGAGCGCAGTCGCCACCAAGGGGCTACCTAAATAGTCTCACTGTCAAGATCCTATGGCTAAGTGAAAGTGTTAAAGCATTATAGTCTGGTTGCCTGGCCCGCTGCGCTATCACCTCCTTTGTAGGACCAAGACGTTGGGTTAAGTGTGAAAATGTGTCTTCTGCGAGCACCCCCGCACTATGTGCATGGGGGCTGAAGCCAACGACTGCCATCTTTCAGATTTTGTATATATATCTTAAAACGACCGCACAGGAGGTGTTCCCAATACTTGAAGGCACAAGTATAAAAAGGCCACTACAGTTTATCAAAATATTACTTTATAATTACATATGCTATCATAACATAGCATCTTTCGAGCACTGCGTCTCTATTACACGAGCGCCTTCAAGGACTTCCTGAAAATAGTGCTCGGAGGTTACTCGGCTTTTGTCCGAATCTCGGGACGCAACAATGGTGGTCTCCATCTCTGCCCAGTATGTCTTGACACGGGAAGAGCCATCCTTGCGCCCTCTATGCATGCTGACCTCTTCATTGCATTAATACGCGGCACCGCGTCAAGGAAGTGCTGCACCAAGCTGAAATAACTCTTCGGCTCCGATCTCCCCGGCCACAGATGACCCATGACGTACTTCATGGTGAGTCCGGACAACCTATTCAGTTCGGCCCATTGAGCAAAACGATCATCCACTGCCAGCGGACACTCTGGATTGTGAAACTGCGACCAGAAAAGCTTTCCACTTCGCGATCTTTCTGATCTCGAAAGTGTTCGGTCACATCAGCAGCACTCGCTGCCAAATCCAGATAGGTATCCTCCACACTCCACATCCGGTCCAATGGAGCAAACTTTGGATCGCAAAATTTCCTTCGCAGCATAAAGGGCTTTCCAGCCGCAATCTGTTCGGCCTGACGCAGCTCCTCCTTCGCAGCTCTCTTCGCAGAGCGCGTGTCCTTGGCATTGGCAACGGCCTTCTCTAAGTCCGTCTGTTTCGCCTGGTCTTCTTTCTCAAGAAGTCTGCAATGGTCTGCATCACTCTTTAACTTTTCGGCCATCTCGGCCATCTCTTCCTTGCTTCGTCAATGAGCAGCCTGTTCGGCTCTCAGCTCTTTAAGGGCTTTCTTGGTAGCCGCATCACTTTCTCTGGCTTGTTCTCTAGCTTGGGCAAGTTCTGCCCTAAGACTCTCCACGGCGGCCACACCATCTGCGTCAAGCACACACATCGTAAGACACTGGCATAAAACTCTTCTTACCTGATGCCGCCCGAGGAATTACATACCTTGAGCCTCATCAAGCTGCTTGTTGACAAGCGCGATGTCGGCATCTGCCATGTCCAGTTGCCGCTTTAGTTCGGCAAAATCATTAGTTCGTCTCGATTCTGGACACCCTGCCGCCTACATTCAAAGGCGACATCTTAGACCTAGGATTATGATCCTCCGCGTGCCGTCATTTCCTTACGACGCGCAGAGTCTCAGGGGCTACTATCTACACAGGGCGCATCTTATTCATGCGCAACTGACAAAAGTGTACATTATCTAATGTACCTCAAAACCCGTCAGTAAACTTTTGATGGCCTCATACAATCCGCTCTCTGTGGATGAGATCCTTTCAATCACTGTGCCCATCAATGCACGGTGCTCCTCCGAGATAGAAGCTCGCCCCAGTAGAATCTTTAGCTCCTCCGGCCGAGAACCAGACGATGCCGGACTTGTCCCACGACCTCTTTCGAAGCCCGGACGCGGAGAACCTCGGGGGGCCACATAGCTATCTTCCGCCCCTGCCGGATTCGGAGAAACCCTCCGCGACGACACCTCAGGGTCGCCCGCCTTGCTAGGCGGCATCGCAGGGGGAGGCGTCCTGCTCTCCATCATCTCCGGAAGGATATCGCCGGAAGACGAGCTCTGCTGAGAAGGGCTGAGGTCCGAGCTACAAGGTAAAAATTCGGTTAATCTTCTCAGATCTAAATCAAGGATTTCCCTCACCCCTCAAAAGGAAAATCTTTCTCTACTTACGGCTCGCTGGAGGGCTGATCCCCTTGAGGGCGTAGTCCGGCCGAGGAACTCCCCGGCGTCGGACCCTCTGACAAGGATTTTTCCCCCCGCTTCGAGGCCATGGTTTTCGGGTCGTCAGAGGCGGCTCTCTTCTTCCCCTTAGGAGAGGAATTGTCGGTTCCTCCCTTCGGATCAGCCTCCTTCGAGGAGTCCATAGTTTCCTTGTCCTCCCCCTTGCTTCCCTCCAAAGGCATTATCTCCAGCATCCTGACCAGCACGGGATCCGGCCTGGTTTCGGGAAGGGGAGCTGGACACCTGATCAGCTTTGCCTTCTCTATCCACTCCTGTTTAAAAGGACGGCTCTTTTAGGGGCAAGTTTATGACAATTATACGGATAGAAGGTCCGGGCACAAGGTTGCTTACTTGAGTATCCGGGTGATTGCAGCTTAGGCCTGCGTCCTCGGTTAAATCCGGACACATCTCTCGTGATCCGAAGAACAGTTTATACATCTCCGCGGGCAGTGCGCCCATGAAATTCTGGAGAGCTCGCGGTCCCTCTGGATTAAACTCCCACAGGCGAAGGGAGCGACGTTTGCCGGGCAATATTCGGCGAATCAGCATGACCTGCGTCACCTTGACCAGGCTGAGGTCTCCTTCCAAGAGATCCTTAATGCGGCCCTGTAACAAGGGCACATCTTTGGGCAAACCCCAATCTAACCCTCTGTTGACCCATGACGCTAGCCGTGGTGGGGGACCCGAGCGAAAGGCAGGAGGCGCCACCCACTTGGTGCTCCGGGGAGCGGTGATATAAAATCACTCTCGTTGCCACAAGCCTAGCTCCTCTTGAAAAGAGCCCTCGGGCCATGGAGCATCAGCATTTTTGCTTATAACAGCGCCTCTGCACTCTGCATGCCGCCCCTTGATCATCTTCGGCTCCACTTTGAAGGTCTTGAGCCATAATCCGAAGTGAGGGGTAACACGGAGGAACGCTTCGCATACAACGATAAACGAGGAGATATGGAGGATGGACTCCGGAGCTAAGTCGTGAAATTCCAGCCCGTAATAAAACAGCAGTCCCCTCACAAAGGGATCCATCGGGAAGCCTAACCCCCAAAGGAAGTGAGACATGAACACTACGCTCTCACCGGGCTGGGGACTGGGGATAGCCTGCCTTTGAGCAGGCAACCTGTGCGAAATTTTGGCGGTCAAGAACTTAGCCTCTCTCAACTTTAGCACGTCCTCCTCCGTGACGGAGGAGGGCATCCATCGGCCTTGAAGGTCGGAACTGGACATTGTCGAAGGTCTGAGGCGCCCGGAATCTGGAGCCTAGGGTGTTGGAACTCGAGGCGATAGGCGAACTCGCTTTGGGATTGGAGAAAAGGAGCAAGGCCCTGGTCTCTTTATAAGAGGTTGAATACCAGGAGCCCTCCCCGTAACCGTTTGGGACTCGCCTTTAATCGAGAAAACATGCTAACGGGCACGGTTGGGTTACCCACGTCCGTATTGATGAGAATCCCGTGAAAGGGGGGCACACGATCTCTGCTTTGACAAGACGTGCCAAGGAAACTGCCTCGCAAAACACGCTGAGGTGGAAAAGTGAAATCGATTCAAGTAAAGGACTTGGCTGAGGTGTGATGACGCACTGCGGAATACGTCAGCAGATTTGATTTGCGTTAATATTATTCTCTCTATGGCAATACGTGGAAGCTTATTTTTGCAGAGCCGGACACTACTCTTGGTGTTTACAATCTTCTATGAAGGACTTGGTGGAGGAACCCGCCATGCAATGCCGAAACAATTTGTGCGCCGGACTCGTCGTCATTGAAGCCTGGTTCAGGGGCTACTAAGGGAGTCCTGGATTAGGGGGTGTTCGGGTAGCCGGACTATACCTTCAGCCAGACTCCTGGACTATGAAGATACAAGATCGAAGACTTCGTCCCGTGTCCGGAGGGGACTTTCCTTGGCGTGGAAGGCAAGCTTGGCAATGCGGATATTCAAGATCTCCTACCATTGTAACCGACTCTATGTAACCCTAACCCTATCCGGTGTCTATATAAACCGGAGGGTTGTAGTCCGTAGGCAATCAACTCCATATACAACAATTATACCATAGGCTAGCTTCTAGGGTTTAGCCTCCTTGATCTCGTGGTAGATCTACTCTTGTACTACCCATATCATCAATATTAATCAAACATGACGTAGGGTTTTACCTCCATCAAGAGGGCCCGAACCTGGGTAAAACATCGTGTTCCCTGCCTCCTGTTACCATGCGGCCTAGACGCACAGTTCGGGACCCACTACTCGAGATCCGCCGGTTTTGACACCGACACCAGCCGTCCTCTAGAGTCTGCGCACGACTCCAAACAAGTCAACCGGCTTCACGCCTTTCTTCCTCGTCTACGGTGCTGAAGCCATCATCCCAACAGACATAGAGTTCGACTCCCCATGAGTCACCATGTACACCGAGGAGGAAGCAGAAGAAGCACGTCAAGACGGTGTCGATCTGCTGGAAGAGGGCCGACTGTTGGCACCCAGTCGGTCTAGCATCTACGAGCAGAGCCTGCGCCGATACAACAACAGGAAGGCCAGGCCGAGATCTTTCCAAGAGTGCGACATTGTGCTCCGACTGATCCAGCGAACAGCCGGCCAGCACAAGCTGTCGGAGCCTTGGGAAGGCCCTTTCATCATCAGCAAAGTGTTGGGCAACAACTCCTACTACCTGATTGACGCTCAGAAGCCCCGAGCACGCAAGAGGGACGACTCCGGCAAAGAGACAGAGTGGCCATGGAATGCAAATCTCCTCCGAAGATTTTACAGTTGATGCGGTATGTACCATGCTACCTTTTGTATTAAAGTACCAAGACTTCGGGCCCCTCGAGACGAGCTCGGGGACTGCCCTCTTTTATCTATATGATAAGAATTATGCCTATGAGTATGTTACTCTTTGTTATGCCGCTTGGCACCGGGTTCGAATAGTCGGCCCGGGGACTTGCCGCCTTGCGCTATGAAATGCTTCCTGCAGCCGGACAAGTAGTGTGTGGCGCCTACCATCTCCTGTCAGAAGCCGCAGCTCACAGAGCGACTGTCCGGTGGGCAGGAGTAAGGTAGAATGGGCGTACACATGAAAAATGGCGAAGGACTCAAAGCATAAAACATAGTTTAAGACGGCTTCCAGCCTTTTTTCACAAACCAACTATTGAGCGGTCAGCTCGCCGCCTTCTATTCAACTCGCTAAAAAACTCTAAAATGGCTAAGTACTTGCCTTCCCAAAAGTAGCCAAGCATTTGATCCAGCGGCAGTCCGCAGAGCGGCTGTCCGACTGGCAAGACGGCAACTAAGGGAAGGCGGCATGGGGAAAAGCCAAAGGAGCAATGAGAAAGAAAAGATAGAATTGGGATAAATATTTACATAACATAGGCCCTTGGCCGAATCTTCGAGCAGAAGTTCAAAATACACCCCGCGGGTGGAATTGTGCGAATTAACAAGTTCTTCAGAGACTACTAAAGTAGATAAAACAAAGATAAGGCGGTAGCCTAAGATGCGGCAGACGGATTCGGAGGGTCAGAGGAGACGACAGTGTCAGGCGTTGGGGCAGCCGGCTGGGTAGTCTCGGCTTGATCGCCTCCGGCGGCAGTCGGCTCGGTCGCACGCGGCTCGTTGCTGGAGGCGCGGTCGAGCTGTGGCTGGCCGTCCGCTCCATCTTCTCGTGCCTCCGCCTCGCCTCCGTCCTCCGCCTTGCCTTCCTCCTCGACGCTGGAGCCGATCACCTCCGCCATGTCCTCGCCGTAGTCTGGGTTCTTCCCAAACCACTCTGGCGGTACCTCCTCGCCGTCTTCAGCCTGCTCGGGGACGAAGATGCTGGTGTCGGTGTACTCGGCGATCGCCGCGGCGCGCTTGACGAGGGCATCTTCCACAGCTGCCAGCTCCGGCGGGGCCTCTAACCGGAGTGTGGCTAGCCGGTCTAGGTCCATCCCCGGATACCACGCCTTGACGAATTCCAAGGCTCGGCGCGCTCCAGCCCAGGCCGAGGAACCTTTCGAGGCCTCAAGACGGCCAGCCGCGACCTCCATCTAGTCGGCAGTCTGGCTGGGAGTGCGCGGAGCCTGCATGTCAGGCCACAGGGCAGCGATTGCCTGGGCGCCGACACTTGAAGCCGGCGCAGCATCCGGTGAGCCGGCCAAAGGCGAGCCTCGATGCTCAGGAGCTGCTCGTCAAGGGTTCGGGGGGCGTCGGTGGCGATCTCTGCGCCTTCCGGCCTCCGCCCTTCACGGTCAACCTCGATGGCTTGGTTAGCGGCCTGTGAGTGGCCAGGGAAGAAGTCTGCCAAGACGAAAAGAATGAAGAAGCAAGTGAAAAATCAGGAGTCGGCTCGACCTATAGTCGGCAGCTCGAAGAAAGAAAGTAAAGAAACTCACCATCAACGATGTTCTCAATCTCGTGGAACCTGGAGGCCAGCAATGCCTCCTTGTCAGACCAGGAGGAGCGCTCGCTTGCGAACTCGGCCAGGAGGGCGGTCTCCGCTTCTTCCGCCTCCTTCTGCGTCTTCTTAAGAAGCTCCTGCCGCTCTGCCAATTATGCGGCCAGCGGATCGCGCTCTACGGCGAGCTTGCCGCACTCCTCCCCCTTGGCACGCAATGCGGAGTTGGTCTCGCTCAGCTGCTGTTGAAGAGTGGCGTTGGCCTCTGAAGAGAAAGAAGAAAGAAGGCATTAAGTCATCAACAAAGAAGGTCGCCGGGGAGATCCGGCCCGACTGCTCAGCAGTCGGCCCGAATCTCGGGGACTACAGCCCGCGGGTGCGCCAGCGCGCCCCCGCAAAGAAGAAAAAGGACTCACTCCAGCTCTCCGATAAGTCGGCGGTCCGCTTGCCCAGCTCTTCAACATTGCGGTTGAAGGCGGTGACACGGAGGTTGTGATAATCCTGCGACAAGTATTTCAGACAAAAGTTAGTACCCGGAACTCACCAATTGGAGTTCCGGGCCGCTTGCTCAGCAGCTGGCCCGAAACTTGAGGACTACACCTAGTGGGTGCGCTGGCGCGCCCCCACAGAGAGGAACAAGAAAACAAGGACAAAATAGAAAGCATACCCGGACGGCTGCCCGCGACGCCAGGTACGCCTTGGTGCAGTTCTGGATGGCGTCGCCCTCAGCTCGTAGCTTTGTCTGGACGTCCAGAAGCGCCTGGTTTAGCAGGCCCGTGCCGCCTCCTCGCACCCACCCAATGGGCGCGGCGCTCGTCACTTTGGCGTCTGGGATCGCCGAGCTGGCGGTGCCGGTCTCCAAGGGGCGTGGCGCCGAAGTCGCCTTCTCAAGACGGCGGCGTGTTGGCGAGCCGACTTGAAGGAGTAGCCTCGCCACGGCCTCGTCTTCAGTCGGCGGAACCGGCGGGTCCGCCGGCTGTTTGCCTTGCGCGCTCCCAGACGGCGGCGGAGGTGGCGGCGGAAAGATCACGTCCGGCATGGAGGTGTCGCCGCCTTCCCTCTTCATGATGGGGTTCTCGCCGCCGGCTTCCCCAGTCTACCCCGTGAACTCCGGAGGCGGCGGCACAGAGTTCAGCGGGGTGACGAACACCACCGATTGGCGGTGTGCGGCCTCCTCAGCCTGCCGCCTCGCCACGACAGCGGCTTCGGCCTCCGCCAGCTTCTTGTTGGTGGAGGCCTCCGCCTTCTCGGCCTCCACCTTCTCCAGGCGGGCTGCCTCTTCCTCGTTGCGCTTCTCCTGCGCGTTCCGCTCCGTCGCCTCCCGGAGGTTGGCGGCGGGGTCAATCCGCCGAGTGGTGGCGGACGTCTCCGCCGACCCCATGACGGAGGCGGCGACAACCCTCTCAAGAGTGAGGGGAGCCCTGAAGCGAGGGAAGCAAGTAAAAGACTCAGACAAAAGCCACAAAGAAGGAATAAAAGCGTTAAGATCGAATACTCACGCGGAGACCAGTGGCGGCTTCTTTACTTCCTTGCGGAAGCGGATGGCCTTCGCGGCCGCCTCGTCCCGCTTGGTTGCCGCGGCCGAACTCTTAGGCTTCTTCGGCCGACTGCCGAACAAGGTCGGCACGGCCCTGCGCTTCTTCCCGCCGCCTGGAGCGCCCAGCGCGGCAGAAGAGCCCACGCCGGGATGGCCGACTCCTGTCCGGTGGCGGGGGGCGACCTCCTCCTCATCATCAGGCCAGTCGTCTAGACTGGCCCCGAGCCGTGGGCCGCCTCCTTGCTCGGCATCGTCTTCCAAAGCCGCCGCCCCCAGATTAGGGTCGTCGATGTCGCTCTCCGCCCGGTCGGCGAGGAACTCGAGGGCCGGCCCCACGGTGCCGACTGATGGATGGAGGAGGGGATTCTGACCAAAGCCGACTGGTCAGGTCGGACAAGACAAACTCGGCAAGAAAGAAGACAATTCAAAGAAAGAAGGAAAAAGGCAACTCACTGTGGGCGGGGGGTTGGCGCGAGAGTACGGCTCCTTGCCGAACCGCCAATCCTCTAGGAGCTTGCTGTCCGAGAGGTAGTTCACCATGTAGGCCACCTCCTCATGAGGCATGTCCTTGGTGCACATCCGACTCGGGTCACGGTGCCCGCTCATTTGGCATATCATGTGGGGGCGACCTTGGAGCGGGAGAACTCGGCGCGCCACGAAGGCGGCCAACAGATCCGGACCAGTCAGGCCCTCCGACTGCGTCAGCACTCGGAGTCGCGTGACGGTGCCGGCTCCCGCGAGCGTCAGTGACTTGGCCCGATACGACCAGTTGGGCAGCCTCCAAGCCGGTGGGTCGGCTGCGAAAGCCGGCAGATTGACCCAATCGCCCTTCGCGAAGACTCTCTTCACGTAGAAGTATGATCGCTGCCACATCTTCACCGACTTTATCAGCTTGATGGTGGGGAAGGGGTTGTCGGCCCCCGACCTCAGCACGGCGATGAATGCGCTGCACTGAGCCGGCACGCCTGCGGCCTGGGTGCCGAGCTTAGAGTAGAAGAACTCCCCCCAGAGATCGATGGTGGGGAGGACTCCGAGGAAGCCATCGCACAGGGCAACGAAGGCGGACAGCAGCACCACCGTGTTGGGCGTGAGGTAGTGCGGCTGGAGGCCGTAGAACTCCAGAAAGGAGCGGAAGAAGCTGCTCGCCGGCAGCCCCAGGCCACGCAGGCAGTGCGAGCGGAAGATAACCCGCTCGCCCTCCTCCGGCACCGGAGAGATCTCCCCCTTGGCGCAAGGCGTACCCGCACGTAATCCTCGCCGGGGAGTCGACGAGTCTTGCGGAGGAACTCGATGTGGTCGTCCTGGACCTCTGAGCCATCCCAGGTGCCGGAATGCATCGAGGGAGGCGCGACAACGGAGGAAGAGCTCATCGTGAGAGGATCGCCGCAGCGTTTGGCAAAGCTTGGGCGCGCGGTGGTGCGAGAAAGAAGAAGAAGAAGAGCAAGGAGTAGCGTGGAGGAGGGTCGCGCGTGCTCTGCCGCGCCCCCTCCTCCCCCTACTGATAGCCTCATGGGCTGCGAAGCCGAGGGGGCGGTCGTGGGATTTACTGCGCCCACGACCCCACGACCCCACGACCCCCACGTTTCCACGACAAAGCTACTGCGCCCAGTAACTTCATGGGAATCCCAACCGTCCGCTCGGTGCCGAGGCACGATAATGGCGGGCCCCGCCTGTGGGCCTGTCCCGTCACGCGCGTGGGCAGGCAGACTGGACCGGCCGCGTGTTGCCACGTGACGGGCCCGGAATGGGCAGCGGCCTGGAAGCTTAGCTAGCACGCCACCTGGATCCCGCCGCGGCGTCCGAAATATTGTACAAGTCAGAGTTGAGTGAGTCCGACTCCTTCTAGTCGGCCCGGCAGAAGTCGAGAAAGATCCATGTCTCGGGCACCCAGAAAGAGAAACTGCTGAGGCTCCTCGGCCGATCGTCCGTGGCGCCTCATCAGCTTCGGGGACTACTGTCGGAGTAATGGGCCACGGGTAGGCTAAGCCGAGTCCCCGAACCTTTCAAGACATTGGGGCACGCTGCGTCCCTCAAGACCCCAGGATGAAGAGCCGCCTTCTGAGAAGTCGGCGGCAAGGCAACTGACTGTCCACTCACGGCCGAGTCCCGGGGACGACTTCAGGATGAGCCGACTCCTGACTGACGACTTCCAGAGAAGCCGGCCTTGGGGAGTCGGCCCGTGACTCCAACAAACCCCATGCCCTCATCAAGAGGGACGGGACGGGGAGTGGCTACAGTAAAGCCCACTCCCCCCCTTTCCAGAGGCGGGCATGGCCACAGTATGCCGTACTCGCGGAGATCTCTGTCCAGCGCGGCACTGTTGCCATGCCGGCCTTGAGATTAGCACCAGTGGGCAGAATCCTGCACCCACGACGGCTTGTCTGTACGACCCTGGGGCGGTGGGTCCCACCAGTCAGCGTGAGCCCAGAAGACGGCGAGAGCGTCACTAGTCGGACCCGTTGGGAGTCGGCCCCCGAGAGTCGGCCAGCCCCTCCCCGGGGCCCGTGCGCCATTAACCAGATGTGACGGGGAGTGGCAATAGTGATCGCCCGCCAGGCGGCGGGTCTGTTGCCACGACCCCATGACCAAGACCGCGTCATTAGAAGCAAAGTATAGTAATCTGCAGCCGGCAAGACCCGCCAGCGGCGGACACGGCCTGTCGGCGCCGTACCGGACCAGTCGGCGGGGCCCGCCAGTTGGCAGGCCCCGGCAGTCGGCGGAGAACACGGAGGCTGGAGAATATGACGGCTGGGCCCGTGCCCAGCCGGATTACCATTGTACCCCTGGGGGGTAGGCCTATATAAACCCCCCAGGGCACCCATGCAAAGGGTTCGAATCCATTAGCACTAGACCAGATCATATAGGAAGGAGAAAGCTAGCCTAGCCTTCTCCTACCTCCAGGAAACAGCTCAAGGAGTAACCGTGTACACACTTTGCCATAGTGATCATGCGGAGACCCCGCAGAGCAGCAGTAGGGGTATTATCTCCCCGGAGAGCCCCAAAGCTGGGTAAGATTCGCCGGCGTGCATGCCTTCGCCTTATCCCGTTTCCAGGCACAGGCGACGTTCTACTCGCCCCCAGCATGATAAGCCATCCCTTGGCATATGTCGCGCCCAACCTCCGACAACAACGCATGTTATTGCTTAGAGTTGATATGAGAACAGTAGTAGTAAGTGCTATGGTAGAATATGAGTAGGCGCTGTCATAGCTGTTTTCCTCTCATTGTTACATGATGTTTGAACCATGACATATTGCTAGAATATGAAAGCCATTGGCTTATTTTTTTTAACTTGGAGTATGATTATGACCACGGCATTGCAATTCTCTGTCTATGATATGTGTCACTGTTATAATAATCCTAATTGCACACATACTCTGAACATGATTTTTATTTTTGTCCTTTTGGTCTCCAATTTGAATTGTTGCAGCAGACGCAAATGCGCCGGCCTTCATGATTCCAGGACCTGGAATCATACCAGCCGATGGGTGGTGGTTTATCGCTCGTTCAGCTGACGACGGTCATTCGATGCTCATTCGCACGTACCAAATTGGCCAAACCATTACATCAAACCACATGCAGTACAATGCGTGGGGCGTTTGTGACATTGATGGCTATGGCTGCTTCGTGTTCGAGAAAGATCCTCACTCCGTTGGGCCAGGCGTATTCAACTGGAGGCGGGTTTATAGCCTCGGAAACCACTCCTTGTTCCTCGGGCTCAATTATCTGATCATCCAACCAATCATCGATCATATCACCGGCGATGATTACTGTGCTATACAACTTCCATTCGTGAGGGGGGGGCTGCGTTTACACATCATACCATGGGTTTCATGAACCACCATATCCAGAGATTCATCGACATAGCTTGTTGCCAGATAACCTTCAGTGTGTGAAAGGCATCAAGCTTCCATGCGATGGATGGCTTTTGCAAACCCGACATGCGGCGATGTGGTTCATGCCAACAGCAAATATGCACAACTTGATTCGTGTTGATATCTAGACTGAGCCATGTATTCTGCTGCTGTAGCACGACCCTCTTTTGTTGGATATTATGTACTATTGTTAGTTCGAAGCACTCCTCTGGTTTGAAGGATAGATACCTTCCTGGGATCAAGTGCATCCTAACTCACCTGCGTAGGATGTACTGATAATGATGATGGAGATGCTGTGCAGAAGCCATATATATATACATATATCAGTTAGGCTTCAAGTGCCTACTTGTTAGTTAAACCTATGTATAAATTGTGACACTAAATATGACTAGTAAGTAGTACAGTAGCAGTACTAGTATATGTTGGTCAAATTATTCATCATGTCCACACATTGAATTGACGTGACAACACGCTGCGCGTGAGGTGACACAAGAATCCCGGTGGCGTGTTCGGGTATTCTGGAATTACCGATGCAAGTCGAAGAAGGATTGGCCCAACTTGAGAAACTTGAGGCCAAAGTGAGTGCTGACAGCGCGAGATTTCAGTCTCTCATCGATTTGTGCATACCAACCATCGACAGTGAGCACGGCATATGTTACACCCAACCCGAGAAACTTCCAGGTAAGACACCGATCGACCGTCTACTTGCACAAACAAATTCCTTTGTTTATAGCTCTATTTTTCTTTTTACGTGCAGACCTGGTGAAGCAATTACAATTTGACAGTTAATAAAAAGTGAAACAAGTGATTGCAACATGCCAAAGATGTTATGAAAATGCCAACTAGGTACACTAAAACTTGTATTCCACAATACTGCAGGTATCACACTGAGTGGCCTAAGGAAGCATTTCTTCCAGCGCAATTCCAGGGCGTTCAAAAGGGGCGTGTGGACGCATCGCAAGATACAGTCGGAGTGCGGCATGCACGCGATGTGGTAGAAGACCGGTAATACCTTGCCAGTGATGGTCAACGGCCGGCAGACGGGCAACAAAAAAGGTTCTGGTGCTGCACACCAACAAGAACTTCGACCAGCAGAGGACCAACTGGGTGATGCACCAGTACCACCTCGGGGACCTGGAGCAAGAGAAGGAGCGGGAGCTGGTCCTCTGCAAGATTTTCTACCAGACGAACACTAGGGCCAGGAGTAAAAAGATTATAAGTTAGTTTGGTATTGGTAGTTGTACTACCTTGTCGTCCGCAAGTTGGTATTGTTGTTAACGATCTTTTGGTATGAACTTGCATTTGCTTCCAACCATCATGCCGAGGGTCGACGTGGATATAAAGCTGAATCATTTTTTTCGAAACAAATTTTCAGGCACCTGAGTTTTATTTGATGGGTAGCATAAGCACCCACCGTTCGAATTCCCAGTTCTCCAATTTTTTCGAAACAAGTGCATGCACTTATTATCACAATAAAAAACAATATCCGTGCTGCATCCCAGTTATCAGTCTGTACTTGAAGAATTCTCTCGTTTATTGAGCACGTATATTGTTTTTTCAGGTCGAGCAAGTTTCAACTGGGCTGTAGATTGCCAGGGTTGTTTTGTTTTTAACAGGCCCAGCCCATGACGACAACGGGGCACAAAGATCCAGCAGGTATCTACTGGCCTCTGGCCCGCTAGCGCTAGTTATATTTTGTCTTACAACATCCGAAGACAGTTTTTTTACTGAATCAAACACACAGCCCAGTTCTATTTTCCTCTTGAAATGCATGTCCTACATCCGTTTTCTAAGCTCTACCTATAGTTTTACTAGTTCGTATACACGTATCATTATATTGAAAACACATAAAATTCCCTTTTCATATTTACATCCTTATTTTTGTTGTTTTTTCCCACCCAGCGCTGATTTTTTTACCACGGGTTTTCCCTTAAACCAACTAAATTTGTCCCACGTCTTATTTGCTTACATAAACAAAACGATTTTTTGGCAAATCAATAAGTTCTTAAAAAATGTTTATCATTTCGGGATTACAACAGTTCGGACTCCACCGAAATATGCAAAATAAGGTTGGACTTTTTGACCATGGTCCTAGGCAGAAAATGGGTTGTAATAAATTACTTAAGAATTAGCAAATGGGCTGTAAATTATAAAAAATAGCAAATGGGCTTTATGTTGTCTGCCACAGATTTGGAGGCTGACTTGTGGGCCTACTAAGTTCATGCATACACAAGGTTTCTCAAAAAAGAAACTTAGTCAACAATCGACTCTACCAGTGTCAATCTAACGGCAATCGTGCTTCTTCAGTCTCTGATCCTCCTGCCCCAGCCGCCCAAACTAGCGCTGTCGGAACCGCCTGCTCCCGCCTCCCGTGGCCGGTAGTGCTGCCGGGAAGGCCTCACGGCCCCATCATACTCGCATCCCTGGCCTGTCTATCCCTCTACTCACCCACACCTCCTGTTATTTTTCGGCGACGGTAGCCAAACCAGTCAACCCTCGTACTCTCCACCGCGTGGGCAGCCACTGCCGTGTCTTCCCCGGCTCCGTGTCGTTCCCTTCGTATGCCTCGCCGTAGTCCACCGCCCTGGTGCTCTCGGCGCTGCATGGTCAACGATGTCCGTCCAACGGCCGAAGTGCTTCTTCAACCTCTGGTCTTCTTGCCCCAGCCGCCCAAAGCAGCGCCGGTCGTGCTGCATTCTCCCACCTCCCGTGGCCGGTTGTGCTGCCGCGGAGGCCTCACCGCCCCTACTATTCCCACCGTTGGCCAGGCCCTGCGGCGACGACAGCCTCACACCGCAGCCGAACCAGTGAACCCTCGTACTCCTCTCCGCGTGGGCTTCCACTGCCGCGTCGTCCCCTTCCTAGGCCTCGCCGTCATCCACCGCCTTGGTGCTCTCCGCGCGGCGTGGTCAACGTGGTCAAGGAACGACTTCCATCAGAAGAGTACTGTACGTGGAGAGGCTGACAGCTGGGTCCACGGCCACACCCCAGTTTTTTTTGTGATTTGCCAAGCAAGTCGCTTTGTCAGGCCTGTTGGGTTGCAAATCTTCCAAGACGAGGAGAGATTTCATTCGGCTGGCCAAGAAAATGGCCCATCAGTAATGAGAAATGGGCTGTACATTTTTAAACCACATCAAACCGGCAATTAGTTTCAAATATCTTTTTTTTTCATTTCGAGATTTTAAATTACATTAATTTTTATGCGTGGAGAATTTGTTGGATTTTATATTGATATACATTTATTTTTAAAATCAGTTTGAATGTGAGTCGAAATTTCGGGATTAAAAACAGTTCGGACCGCACTGAAATATGCAAAATTTTGTATAATTTTTTAACCGTGGCCACAATATGGGCTGTAATGCTAACAAAAAGAATACGGGCTCCAAAAAAACCTTAATAATTAGCAAATGGGCTGTAAATTATTAGAAATAATGGCAAATGGGTTGTATGTTGTTTCCCACAGATTTGAGGCTTTCCTAAAAAAAGGTTGACGCACAAGCAGTGACTGTTGGATGGCAATCCAACGGCCGTCGTGCTTCTTCAATCTCTGCTCTTCCTGCTCCAGCCGCTCAAACAGGCGCCGGCGGGACTGCCTGCTCCCTCCTCCCCGCGGTCGGCTCTGCTGCCGCGCAGGCCTCACCGCCCCACTGTACTCCCATCGCTGGCCTAGCCATCCCTCTACTAACCCACACTTGCTGTTATTCTCCGGCGATGGCAGACGAACCAGTAAACCCTCGTACAGTCGTACTCCCCTCCGCGTGGGAAACAACTGCCGAGTCTTCCCTGCATCCGTGTCGTTCCCTTCCTAGGCCTTGCCGTCGTCCACCGCCCTGGTGCTCTCGGCGCGGCCTGGTCAACGTGGTCAACGACCGACATGCATCTGAAGTGGACTTTAGGTGGAGAGGCCGACAGCTGGGTCCACGGCCGCACGCAAGGAAATGCCTCCTTATTACGCACAAAATAATGATTCCTCCACCTAACATCTGGGACCCACCAAAAGGGCCTCTGTATTTCGCAAAAAAAACGTTACCGCCGCTAACAGCTCGGACCCACCAGCTATATCTTCGCACGCAAGGAAGTGCCTCCTTATTATGCACAAAAAAAAGAATACTTACCCTGTTAGCTAGGACCCAGTATAGTGGTAGGCTGACCTGTGGGCCTACTAATTTGATGGGGACGGAGGGCTTTGTCAACTTAGTCAATATGCATGATTCTGGCTCCAGTGACCGTACGATGTCCATCCAACGGCCGTAGTGCTTCTTCAACCTCTGGTCTTCTTGCTCCAGCCGCCCAAACCTGCGCCGGTCGTGCCTCGTGCTCCTGCCTCCCGTGGCCGGCTGCGATGCAGCGGAGGCCTCACCGCCCCTACTACTCCCACCGCTGGCCAGGCCATCCCTCTACTCACCCACACCCCCTGTTATTCTGCGTCAATGGCAGCCTCACACCGCAGCCGAACCAGTGAACCCTCGTACTCCTCTCCTCACGGGCTTCCACTGCTGCGTCTTCCCCGGCTCCATGTCGTCACCTTCCTAGGCCTCACCGCCGTCCAGACCACCGCCCTGGTGCTCTAGGCGTGGCGTGGTCAACGTGGTCAACGACTGAATTTCATCGGAAGAGTACTGTACGTGGACAGGCTGACAGCTGGGTCCAGGAGGCCGCAAGGAAGTGCCTCCTTATTACGTGCAAAATAAATATTCCTCCACCTTATAGTAGGGACCCACCGGACATACCACCTTATTTCGTGAAAAAACGTTTCCCCCCTGACTGCTCGGACCCACCGGACGGGCCAGCGTATTTCGCGAAAAAAACGTTCCCCCCGCTGTCAGCTCGGACCCACCGGAAGTGCCTCCTTATTACACACAAAAAATGAATACTTCCCCTGGTAGTCGAGACCCACCATGGTGGGAGGCTGACTTGTGGGCCTACTAAGTTGACTGGGACGGGGGCCTTTGTCAACTTTAGTCAATATGAACGGTTCTAGCTCCACTGACCGTACGATATCCATCCAACGGCCATAGTGCTTCTTCAACCTCTGGTCTTCTTGCTCCAGCCGCCCAAAGCAGTGCCGGTCGTGTCGCATGCTCCTGCCTCCCGTGGCCGGCTGTGCTGCCGCGGAGGCCTCACCGCCCCCTACTATTCCCTCCGCTGGCCAGGCCCTGCGGCGACGGCAGCCTCACACCGCAGCCGAACCAGTGAACCCTCGTACTCCTCTCCGTGCCCGCGCGGGCTTCCACTGCCGCGTCTTCCCTGGCTCCCCGCCGTCCCCTTCCTAGTCCTCGTCGTCGTCCACCGCCCTGGTGCTCTCGGCGCGGCGTGGTCAACGTGGTCAAGGAACGACTTCCATTGGACGTGGACTGTACGTGGAGAGGCTGACAGTTGGGTCCACGGCGGCAGCAAGGAAGTGCCTCCTTATTACGCGGAAAATAATGATTCCTCCACCTGACAGCAGGGACCCATCGGACGGGCCACTGTATTTCGCAAAAAAACGTTTCCCCCTGACTGCTGGGACCCACCAGCTACACCTTCGCACACAAGGAAGTGCATCCGGGCAAAAAAAAAACGATTCGCCCCCTAACTGCTGGGACCCACCAGCTACATCTTCGCACACAAGGAAGTGCATCCGGGCAAAAAAAAGAAAACCAAAACGATTCGCCCCCCTGACTGTTGGGACGCACCGGCCCCCCGACTACTGGGACCCACCAGCTACATCTTCGCACGCAAGGAAGTGCGTTCGGGCAAAAAAAAATGATTCGCCCCCTAACTGTTGGGACCCACCTGCTACATCTTCGCAGGCAAGGAAGTGCCTGACAGTCGGGACCCACCTGGTCGAAGCGTATGTAGCGTTGTCATTCTGGTCGCGAACATGTACGTACATACTGGTCAATGTAGAGGCACGCACGTGTCGTAGTAGAGGCGCGCACGTAGCATGTACACGTACGTACAGCGGCCAGGGTGCAAGAAAGAAAATACAGCCATGTATGTGTACATACGGGCGGGGTCTCGAACGCCTACTCGCACATACGTACGGTGAGGGCTCGTGTACATGGCTGGGTCATAACGGAGAAACAACGTCGTTGTTGTGTTCATGGGTCGGAATGGAATGCGTGGTCGTGTTCATTGGGAGGGCTTGGACGGAAGAGGCGATGGAAACGAGGCCTGGTGTACCGCACAACGGAGGAAACGGACCTCCTACGGTCGAAACGGGGGTCCTGTTGATCGGGAGGGGTGTGGCGTACCGCAAAACGGAGGAAACGGACCTCCTATGGTCGAAACGGGGGTCCTGTTGATCGGGAGGGGTGTGGCGTACCGCAAAACGGAGGAAACGGACTTGTGTTGGAGCGCTACGGTCGAAACGGGGGTCCTGTTCATCGGGAGGGGTGTGGCGTACCGCAAAACGGGACTCCACGGGATACTGTTCATCTCCACTGTCGACCCCCTCCAGCCTCCACGAGCTACTGTTCATCCACTGTCAACCTCCTCCAGCCTCCACGGGCTCCTGTTCATCCAGCCTCCACCGCGCGCTACTCCACCGGCTACTGTTCAACCACCCCTCCACCGTCTACTTTTTATCCAGCCCTCCACACCACGGGGTCCTGTTCAACCACCCCTCCACGGGCACCCCTCCACCGTCTACCGTTCATCCTGCCCTCCACACCACGGGGTCCTGTTCATCCACCCCTCCACGGGCACCCCTCCACCGTCTACTGTTGATCCAGCCCTCCACCACACCACGGGGTCCTGTTCATCCACAGGCAACGCCACCGCTCACTGTTCATCCAAACCCCCCCGCAATGCTCACTGTACATCCCATCGATCGGTTTCAATTAGCAGCAGTAGCCAAGGAATCGCTCGATCGGGTTCAGTTAACACCATCGATCGATCGCTCGGGTTCAGTAACGCATAGCCTGTAGTGCAATCGCTCGGGTTCAGTTAGAGCCCAACGCCTCGCTCGGGTTCAGTTAGAGCCAATGCCTCGCACACACGCGCGTACGTTAACGAGAGAAACGCGCGTCGCTCGGCCCCCGACCTCCCACCGTAATCGAGAACTCCCCGAAATCCCCCCTCGCTTCTACCACGGTTTTTTCCGTCATGGACGGCCCAAAGAATGTCATGCAGCTGCGTCTCCGGCCCGCCTAGGACGAAAAGCCCATTTTCTGTCATGATTTTTTGTCATAGAAGTAGGAGCCCACCACATCTATGATGATACCGGGTTTTGTCACAATTATCATCATAGAAGTGTCATATGTATGACAGAAAAAAATTTCGTTCGGCCCAAAATGTCATGGATGTGTCTTTTTTTTCTAGTGGGTATACCTTTTGCTGGAGTGCGAGTCCTGTGTGGTGGGGCTAGTGGTGTGGCCAGTGAAGTATGGGTACAGTCTGCTGGAGTCGGTCCTATGTTTTGTGTCACTAGTTGTATAGCCAATATAAGTGGGGTGCTGTCTGATTTCTCCGGCACCACCACATTTTTCAAGGACTTTGCTGGTGCTCCTTCAGGTTCGGCAATCACCCTCTTCCTTTTTGATGTCTGATGCACAAGAACAACATTTGAGTGGAAAAACATGGTATGATGATAGATGGAATATGTATTCATAATGGATGGGCATGGCATCTCGACATATATGATGAGTAAACTAAGAGGATGGCGGTTCAGCAAAGTAGAAGAAATGAAAGACAACATATGCAAGATACCCGCAATCAATAAAACATTGCCAAATTAGAACATGCACCTTGATGGGTGAACAGTACAGGCCATCTGCCTTTGACTCCTCGAGGTTAGAATAGTCATTAGGATCATATTCTGAACAAGAATCAACAGGTGGGGAGCGTATGAGTTTCATTGCATCCAGAATGGCACTCGATGCCTTGGTGCCAGTTTTGTAAGTCATTGCAGTGTTTAGCTTCAAGAGTGGACTACTGCTAGTGCGACACAAAGCAGCTACACAGATCATAGTGTAGATATAACGGGAAAACCTTAAGCATCAGAGTAAAATCAGCAAAGTGGAACTTGCTGGAATGTATGTGCTAGTATTGCCGGTACGGCTAGAAAGGCTTCAGATACCAGCTCTCTTCAAGTGAAGGTGTGGTACTATTAATATCAGTGTAACTCTCAAAGTCGACACAGCTCCCCGCATTTCCTTGCTATTCTTATAGGATTCAAGTGGGCAGGCCTCTACAAATCCTATTCCTATGTTTACAAGATCCTACGAATCAAAGAGGCTCAAAGTGTCCATCACAACCGACCGTATAGACCTCTACACTGCAAATGTCCCTGCTCATCTTTAGTACAAGGAACATACTATACTGCTATCATACTCCCTCCGTTCCAAAATATAAGTCTTGGTAGAGATTTCCACTATGGATCACATACAGATGTATCCAGATACATTTTAGAGTGTAGATTCACTCATTTTGCTCCATATGTAGTCCATGGTGGAATCTATACAAAGACTTGTATTTAGGAACGGAGAGAGTACATGTTAAAGAAGAACGGAAGAGGAACATGGTAAAGAAGAAGAAGCAGATTTTGGATAATAAAATGTTGGTTGCGCAGTGCCCACACATGATGAACCAGAGCGCATTAAGAATGCAACTCCCAGCTGTCTCTCGACCATTTCAGGCAGTTGGATGAAGATCCTACGTCTCCTAACCCTTCTTCTTCCTCGTCTCTGATTCTTCCCATACAGAACACCGCACGGGCCTCCGACCGGACCACCGGCCCCCACCGCCTGTGTTCCTCCGCCACCCCCACCCCCACCCCTGCCCCAACCCCCACCCGCGTCAAGTTTTCTTTGTTCGACGAGGCCCCACAACCACCCAAGCCCCTTCGATTGCACCGGCGAACTCCGGAAAGCTCTGAAAAATCGACTGACCCAATTTTGAAATTTAGTCTACTGTGATTTAACAAGTGTGGAATATAAAAGGGGAAAACCATAAGCAATGGGAGTATAGTGTTGAGCGTGCCATGGCGGATCTAAAGGTGCAAACCGGACAAAGGCAACTTCGCAACCAAGACAAGAAATCAGAGTAAAGCAGTGGCGATCTATTTTCTTGCTGCGATAAATAAGTTGAGCAGATACGAAAGAGTGCCGCCTCTGGTGCGGCGCCGTGTACGCATCTGCTGATAATTTGACGGTGCTGCGGTAGCGATGGCTACCGGCGGCGTGGAAGCAGATCTAGGAGGGTAGACGGTGGCGGCGGGGCGCGGTGGACGAGACGATCGTAGGAGCGGCGCCGACAAGGTGGACGACGGCGGGGATGAAGCGAGAAGACGGGATGCAAGGATCCCGGTCCGAAGCCGTGGATGAGAGAGGTCGATCTCTTGTAATGGACAGCGGCGTCGGGGTATCAGCTCCGGCATGGTGGAGGAGGACGGCGGTGGATGGAGTGGAGGACGGCAGCAGACGGAGGAGGGTGGGGTGGAGAGGGTGTTTTGGCGCCCACAGAGTACAAATGGGGAAAAGGGAGGTAGAGAGGAAGGGGGAACCATGTATTCGGGGCACGCTTGTCTCAAATGCGAGGAAATTTACAAACTTAGCCCCCGTTTCAAATTTCTACTACATCACAGCAACATTAGTCGGTTGGGGATAGGACGGTAATCTCGCATACACCGAATATTTGCCGACGAGTGTTTGTTTTTGGCGCCCACCATGTATGAATATGAATCGGGGGGGGAGTCGATTTCGGCCGAGGACACACTATGTTTTGGCACCCACCATGTATGGATCCGAGTGAGAGGCGGTTATGTCACATTTGGGTGAAATTACAAACCTACCCCTATGGAAACCTATAGAAATCCAGTAGATAGGCTTTGCGTGGCAGGGATAGGCAGTAGTGATTTCCATCTTGTAGATTTTGGTTTCGGGCGGTTACTGTAACTTTCCCCGCTTCATTCAAATTTTGCAGAGTGCACGTTTACCGTGCCAACTCAATTCGAATCTCGTTTGTATTCTATTTTTTTCGGGCGGGATCCATTTTCAATTGGAATTACATTATATGTACATCATTTTATTATATATATACTTTCAAAAGCACAACAAAGAATTCTGCTCCTTTATATGTATAATATGATTTACAAATACAACGATCTCGAAACCTTAAGGTTGAATTCGATTTTTTTTAACCAAATTATGTTCTACTAAAATGTATGGATCAGTAATATCTACATATTAAATAATATAGATGTGCGTGAATTCATATGAGTATGCATGTTTGATAGATCAATTTTGGTTCGAGTATGGATTACATGTATCATCATCTCGAATTAAAATATTTGAATCCCTTTTTTGTTCACTCCTTTCATGCCCAACTCTCTCGCATGCATGCTCCTTCAGGTAGCTATCACTCTCTTTTCTCCAGCTCACCCGCACGCTCACTTCATGTTTCTCCTATCCTCGCAAACATGGTCTCTCGACGTCTCCCTTGAGAAGTGTCACACTCTCCCTATCATTATACATTACACAGTTTTCATTATCTCTCACGTCTCTACTGTTCTCTGGTATCACTCGGTACCTAATCTTTCTTTTTCACCGCCACACACAGTCTCCACTCGTCTTTCACTTTGTCTTTCTCTCTATGGGACTCTCTCACACACCCTAGATGTCTCTACATATGACTCATACCACTAAAATTACTCTCTCTCTCTCTCTCTGTCCTATAGACACAACATTTGTTGCGGTCCCCTTTTCGTCTCCATCCCAGACTGACATTATTCATTTGTTTACCAATCAGACAACCCCGACTACCGTCTCCTCTCTCTCTCACAGACACACACACAACTCCTGCTTCCACTCCCCTTCCCGACTACCGTCTCTCTCTCACACACACAAAACTCTCGCTTTCGCACCCCGACTTGTATTTCTCTCACAAACATTTATTGATTAGCTAGCCTCTAGATAGGTTTATACACCCGCACACTCGTGCTTCCACCATCGCATACATGTCTCTCTCCCGCTCCTTGTATCTATGTAGATTTTTCTTCCCTTCTTGAGACACGCCCTCTCGATCGTGCACACACTATCGCCTCATTTTAAGCTAATACCTATCGCACACACACTCCTTGTGTCTTTGTCACACATGCACTCCGTCCTCCTCCACTCTCCCTCTCTCTCACACACACATGGGCTTTTTGCAACAACTAGCAAGATGCCCATGCGTTGCACGGAACATCAAGATGCATTTGTATGAGTAGTTTATCTTGTGGGGGAAAAGGATGAACGAGGGAAGGCCTTATTTGCAAATGTGGAGAGGGGTGTGGGTATCTTTTTGCAAAATTGCCATAGTTTCATTCCTATCCGTCAGATATAGATCGGACGGCCTATATTGCAGGATGGCAGGCACACGATCATCACCGACAATGCTTTTTATAAGAGTAGGGATAAAAAAATAGAGTTGGTGATGATGGTGGGCCTGCCATCCTGCAATGTAGGTCGTCCGATTTATATCTGACGGATAGGAAAGAAAATATGGCAATTTACCCGCACTCTTCACCACATTTGCAGATAAGGCCTTCCCTCGTTCATCCTTTTCTCTCACAAGATCTTGATGTTCCGTGCAACGCACGGGCATCTTGCTAGTAAGAGTAGAAATTAGACATATACCACTTCTCGAATCTTGAAACCAACAACATTCCTCCCTTATCTCATCAAAACCGCCAAAGGAATATATTTTGAGTGAAACATAACATATTTTTAGTGATATACGTATTTCAAAACTTGACTTTTTTCTATCAAATCAATGAATATGTATTAATCTATTTGATTGTGTGGCAACGCATTGGCACATTGCTAGTAGTTATTATAATTTTTTGGACACCAGACAAACGATGGAGTACATATACGAAGAGAATAGGCGCACACACGCAGTCGGCCTCTCGCTGTCTCGCACACATGAGTGTTACGTAAAGGCGACGTTAACAAATAAACCCTAAAACCCTAGGTGCACGATTGCTGCATTCGCGGGTACCGGGTACGTGGTGGAGCACCTTTGTAGGAATAGTCAGCCCGCGTGATAATTTGATCCGTAGGAGTTGATGGTCGGGACCACAGGTGAACGACTTGGAGCGCGGTGGCTCGCCAGTTGCCACAGATCGAGTAGCCACGTTCAAAATATCATTTTTTAGCGCGGTTAAGAGTTCCGATTTTCAATGGCGCGTTATAGGTAGTAAGTAGTTTTTAGAACGATTGGTATGGAGCGAAAATGGAATTCATAGTACTACGTACCTCCTTGGCGTATGGTTGTATGGTTTTTTTGTGATGGAGGTTGTATGGGTTTATGTTGCGAGATGTTGAACCTCGTAGTTCTAGGGCAAATACTATGGTTTAGATTTAGATGCTAGTTTTCAGTAATGGAAATCGAAAGGGGAAACCCTTCTTTGATTAAAAAAACTACTACCTCCATTCTCGTTTACTAGTCCCCATCATACTTTGGGTCAAAGTTTTTCCACGAATTTTACTTGTAAAATGTGAATGTAAACGAGATGCATGCATGAACACTAGTTACTCTAACCCCCCTCTCTTCTTTAATTCTTTGCCACATCAGCATGTTTGCTATTCCCATGTGCATGATACCAGCTAAGATACCACCATTATGGCCAGCCTTAATCATCGCATGCAATAATTTAGTGCACCTTGAAATATGAACATGTGTGGGGCGTGTATGTTTTTAATGACTTGAGACTATACCTAGCCCGGCATGCAAGATGACTTATTATGCACCGTTCCCCATACCTGCAGGAAGCCCGTTCGTCTGCAAATCTTTTCCTCTCCATGTGTGGAAACAATATGCCTGCCAAACTCTCCTTCTCCCTCCGGCGGTCCCACCACTCCACCCCGTGTGAAAAAATCTGCATGCATGACTCTCCTCCCACCACGCTCGTCCAATCCGTTGTGACCAGCAATATTTCCACCCCTTCGCTCCCCCGTAATTTACTCCAAAAAATATGCCCACGTAGCTGTTACTTAACTGCAGGTGCATTGGGTCACTGACATATGGGCCCAACAGGGGTCTGGCCCACATGCCAGTGATGCAACTGGACCTGCAGTTAAGTCATTATAGCTCAGTCCATATCTTACGTAGGTGTGCCATTGCTCGCTATAAATATTGCGCCTCCCACGACATCGCTACCTCCTCCCCTCACGTTCACGTTCATCGCTATCTCCTGCCCCTCCCTCTCACGTCGACCACCATGGCATTGCCCCTCCCAAGCCCTAGGAGCCCCTCACTGCACCGCGCGGATGGTCATGTGTCGCCGTTCCGTTCCTCGCCGCCACTAGTCAAGGAGGACGCGTCGGTGTTCCGCTCCTCGCCGCTACGCGACGCGTCGCCGTTCCGTTCCTCGCCGCCACTAGTCAAGGAGGACGCGTCGGTGTCCCGCTCCTCGCCGCGACGCGACACGTCGTCATCCCGTTCCTCGCCGCCACTAGTCGAGGAGGACGCGTCGGTGTTCCGCTCCTCGCCGCGACGCGTAGAGGTGGACGCGTTGGCATTCCCAATCTCGCCAGCACGCGCGCCGGAGGACGCGCCGGCTCCCCGCTACGAGGAGAACGTCGTGCCGCCCGCCGAGCCCCCCAGCCTTGAGGAGCTTTGGAAAGAAATGGATGTCGCCTTGTGGGAGGCTTTGCCTCCAGCAGAGCGCGCCAAAATAGAGGCGGAGAAGAAGGCCAAGGAAGATAAGCACATCGCAGAACAAGCTGCCTGGGAGGCCTATGTCGCGTCCGAGAGAGTCAGGCGATTGTCTCTTTGGCAGAAGGCTCGTGCGAGGGCCGTGAGGGCGGCGGAGGACGCCCGTGCCGACCCCCTGAGTGCAGTCGGGCCCAAGCGCCTCATCTACGCTTGGAGGTACATGGACCGGGTGCACGCTTCCAGCGAGGAGGAGTACCTGTTGGCGCTGGATCACCACACCGGTGAGATCGCGCTCGCCCGCCGACAAGCCGCCAATCAGCACCTTGCGAGTTGCGAGGCTAAGGAAGAGGCATTGTGTCGGCGCGCTGGGAAACAGCCGCGCACCAGGGCACTCGTGGCGCGCCGCAAGCGCTCCTGCGAGCGCCGTGGCTTTTAGGAGGAGTATAGTCTTTGTTTACTAAGGCGATCTCATTAGTTTGGGGACGCAAATGATAAATCCTGAACGTTCAGGAATTTTTAGCATCCTTAATTAAGTATGTAAAAGGGAAAGTTTGGAAACCTTGTGTATTCATACGCATTTTACAAGTACGTGCATATAACAGAAACTTTACTATATACTATCACACTACACGTCTCTCTCGATATATGCTTGCAGACTGTGCTACTCCCTCCGTCCAGGTCAATAAGTCATCTTTGGTTGTGCACCGTGACCAAGGAGGGAAGACTTATACACCTAGACTGAGGGAGTACTACTATTACTTATGTACGTGCAAATGCACGTTTTAACATTACGATGCGGTTTTTGTAAAAGTAGAAAAACAACACTAGTCAAGCTTGTGAAACAATTCAATGCAAAAAAATGAAAAAATTCTCGTTTGATTGTTTACTTTTAGCTTCCTTCTCTGTGGTTATTTCTTTGGCGTACTTTGTACGGAGTATCTCACTAGTTGGAAAGGCATGCAAATTCCCAAACCGCTTCCTAGACCCTGTATCGAATTTTTTGCCTAACAAGTTGTGTTGTGTAATTGGAATTCCAACTTGAGTACTACTACTAGTAGGAGTACCAGGGGCCAGTTCTTTTAGGCTTGTAGATTAGTAATCCCATAACTACTACCTCCATCCTGGTTTATGAAGGAAATATGCCCTAGAGGCAATAATAAAGTTATTATTTATATCCTTATTTCATGATAAATGTTTATTATTCATGCTAGAATTGTATTAACCAGAAACATAATACATGTGTGAATACATAGACAAACAGAGTGTCACTAGTATGCCTCTACTTGACTAGCTTGTATAATCAAAGATGGTTAAGTTTCCTAGCCATAAATATGAGTTGTCATCTGATTAACGGGGTCACATCATTAGAGAATGATGTGATTTACTTGACCCATTCCGTTAGCATAGCACTTGATCGTTTAGTATGTTGCTATTGCTTTCTTCATGACTTATACATGTTCCTATGACTATGAGATTATGCAACTCCTGATTATCGGAGGAACACTTTGTGTGCTACCAAACGTCACAACGTAACTGGGTGATTATAAAGGTGCTCTACAGGTGTCTCCGAAGGTACTTGTTGGGTTAGCGTATTTCGAGATTAGGATTTGTCACTCCGATTGTCGCAGAGGTATCTTCGTGCCCTCTCGGTAATGCACATCACATAATCCTTGCAAGCACTACAACTAATGAGTTAGTTGCGGGATGATGTATTATGGAACGAGTAAAGAGACTTGCCGGTAACGAGATTGAACTAGGTATTGAGATACCGACGATCGAATCTCGGGCAAGTAACATACCGATGCCAAAGGGAACAACGTACGTTGTTATGCGGTCTGACCGATAAAGATCTTCATAGAATATATAGGAGCCAATATGAGCATCCAAGTTCCGCTATTGGTTATCGACCGGAGACGTGTCTCGGTCATGTCTACATAGTTCTCGAACCCGTAGGGTCTGCACGCTTAACGTTACAATGACAGTCATATTATGAGTTTATATGTTTTGATGTACCGAAGGTTGTTCGGAGTCTCGGATGCAATCACGGACATGATGAGGAGTCTTGAAATGGTCGATACATGAAGATTGATATATTGGAAGCCTATGTTTGGATATCAGAAGTGTTCCGGGTAAAATCAGGATTTTACCGGAGTACCGGGAGGTTACCGGAACCCCCCGGGAATCAGATGGGCCTTAGTGGGCCTAGGTGGAAGAGAGGAGAGGAGGCAAGGGCTGGCCGCGCGCCCCTCCCCCTAGTCCGAATAGGACAAGGAAAGGGGGGCGGCGCCCCCCTTCCTTCCTTCTCCTCCACTCCTTCCCCCTCAAGTCCTAATCCAACTAGGAAAGGGGGGAGTCCTACTCCCAGTGGGAGTAGGACTCCTCCTGGCGTGCCCTCTCCATTGTCTGGCCACACCGCCCCCTTGCTCCTTTGTATACGGGGGCAGGGGCACCCTAGAGACACAACAATTGATCATTGATCTCTTAGCCGTGTGCGGTGCACCCCTCCACCATAGTCCACCTCGATAATATTGTAGCGGTGCTTAGGCGAAGCCCTGCATCGGTAGAACATCAACATCGTCACCACGTCGTCGTGCTGACGAAACTCTCCCTCAACACTCGGCCGGATCAGAGTTCGAGGGACGTCATCGGGCTGAACGTGTGCTGAACTCGGAGGTGTCGTACGTTCGGTACTTGATCGGTCGGATCGTGAAGATGGACGACTACATCAACCGCGTTGTGCTAACGCTTCCGCTTTCGGTCTACGAGGGTACGTGGACAACACTCTCCCCTCTTGTTGCTATGCATCACCATGATCTTGCGTGTGCGTAGGAATTTTTTTGAAATTACTACGTTACCCAATAGTGGTATCAGAGCCAAGTTACATGCGTTGATGTAATATGCACGAGTAGAACACAAGTGAGTTGTGGGCGATATAAGTCATACTACTTACTAGCATGTCACACTTTGGTTCGGCGTTATTGTTGGATGAAGCGGCCCGGACCGACATTACGCGTACGCTTACGCAAGACTGGTTCTACCGACGTGCTTTGCACACAGGTGGCTGGCGGGTGTCAGTTTCTCCAACTTTAGTTGAACCGAGTGTGGCTACGCCCGGTCCTTGCGAAGGTTAAAACAACACCAACTTGACAAACTATCGTTGTGGTTTTGATGCGTAGGTAAGAACGGTTCTTGCTCAGCCCGTAGCAGCCACATAAAACTTGCAACAACAAAGTAGAGGACGTCTAACTTGTTTCTGCAGGGCATGTTGTGATGTGATATGGTCAAGACGTGATGAGATATAAGTTGTTGTATAAGATGATCATGTTTTGTTGAAGTTATCGGCAACTGGCAGAAGCCTTATATATGGTTGTTTCTTTAATGCATAAGATGCAAGAGCCAAATAATTGCTTTACTTTATCGCTATGCGATAGCAATAGTTGCAAGAGCAATAGTTGGCGAGACGACCATGTGATGACACATTGATATAGATCAAGATGATGGAGATCATGGTGTCATGCCGGTAACGACGGAAATCATGACGATGCTTTGGAGATGGAGATCAAAGGCACAAGATGATGATGGCCATATCATGTCACATATTTTGATTACATGTGATGTTTATCTTTTATACATCTTATTTTGCTTAGTTCGATGGTAGCATTATAAGATGATCTCTCACTAAATTTCAAGATAAAAGTGTTCTCCCTGAGTATGCACCATTGCCAAAGTTCGTCGTGCCCAGACACCACATGATGATCGGGTGTGATAAGCTTTACGTCCATCTACAATGGGTGCAAGCCAGTTATGCACACGCAGAATACTCAGGTTAAACTTGACGAGCCTAGCATATGCAGATATGGCCTCAAAACACTGAGACCGAAAGGTCGAGCGTGAATCATATAGTAGATATGATCAACATAGTGATGTTCACCATTGAAAGCTACTCCATTTCACGTGATGATCGGTTATGGTTTAGTTGATTTGGATCACGTGATCACTTAGATGACTAGAGGGATGTCTATCTAAGTGGGAGTTCTTAAGTAATATGATTAATTGAACTTTAATTTATCATGAACTTAGTCCTGGTAGTATTAGCATATCTATGTTGTAGATCAATTGCTCGCGTTTAGCTCCCCTGTTTTATTTTTTGGTATGTTCCTAGAGAAAACTAAGTTGAAAGATGTTAGTAGCAATGATACGGATTGGATCCGTGATCTGAGGATTATCCTCATTGCTGCACAGAAGAATTATGTCCTTGATGCACCGCTAGGTGACAGACCTATTGCAGGAGCAGATGCAGACGTTATGAATGTTTGGCTAGCTCAATATGATGACTACTTGATAGTTTAGTGCACCATGCTTAACGGCTTAGAATCGGGACTTCAAAAATGTTTTGAACGTCATGGACCATATGAGATGTTCCAGGAGTTGAAGTTAAAATTTCAAGCAAATACCCGAGTTGAGAGATATGAAATCTCCAACAAGTTCTATAGCTAAAAGATGGAGGAGAATAGCTCAAGCAGTGAGCATGTGCTCAAATTGTGTGGGTACTACAATCGCTTGAATCAAGTGGGAGTTAATCTTCCATATAAAATAGTGATTGACAGAATTCTCTAGTCACCATCACCAAGTTAGTAGAACTTTGTGATGAACTATAATATGCAAGGGATAACGGAAACGATTCCCAAGCTCTTCGTGATGCTGAAATCGACGGAGGTAGAAATCAAGAAAGAGCATCAAGTGTTGATGGTTAACAAGATCACTAGTTTCAAAAAAAAGGGCAAAGGGATAGAAGGGGAACTTCAAGAAGAACAGCAAGCAAGTTGCTGCTCAAGTAAAGAATCCCAAGTCTGGACCTATGCCTGAGATTAAGTGCTTCTACTGCAAAGGGAATGGACACTAGAAGAGGAAACTCCCCAAGTATTTGGCGGATAAGAAGGATGGCAAAGTGAACTAGCTATATTTGATATACATGTTATTGATGTGTACTTTACTAGTGTTTATAGCAACCCCTCGGTATTTGATACTAGTTCAGTTGCTAAGAATAGTAACTTGAAACGGGAGTTACAGAATGAACAGAGACTAGTTAAGGGTGAAGTGATGATGTGTGATGGAAGTAGTTCCAAGAATGATATGATCATCATCGCACACTCCCTATACTTTCGGGATTAGTGTTAAACCTAAATAAATGTTATTGGTGTTTGCGTTAAGCAAGAATATGATTTGATCATGTTTATTGCAATACGGTTATTCATTTATGTTAGAGAATAATTGTTATTCTGTTTACATGAATAAAACCTTCTATGGTTATACACCCAACGAAAATGGTTTGTTGGATCTCGATCGTAGTGATACACATATTCATAATATTGAAGCCAAAAAGATGCAAAGTTAATAATGATAGTGCAACTTATTTGTGGCACTGCCGTTTAGGTCATATTGGTGTAAAGCGCATGAAGAAACTCCATGCTGATGGAATTTTGGAATCACTTGATGCTTGCGAACCATGCCTTATGGGCAAGATGACTAAAGACTCTGTTCTATGGAACAATGGAGCGAGCAACTGACTTATTGGAAATAATACATACTGATGTATGCGATCCGATAAGTGTTGAGGCTCACGGCAGGTATCGTTATTTTCTGACCTTGACAGATGATTTGAGCAGATATGGGTATATCTAGTTAATGAAACATAAGTCTGAAACATTTCAAAAGTTCAAAGAATTTCAGAGTGAAGTTGAAAATCATCGTAACAAGAAAATAAAGTTTCTACGATCTGATCGTGGAGGAGAATATTTGAGTTACGAGTTTGGTCTACATTTGAAACAATGCGGAATAGTTTCGCAACTCACGCCACCTGGAACACCACAGCGTAACGGTGTGTCCGAACGTCATAACACTACTTTATTTAATATAGTGCAATCTATGATGTCTCTTACCAATTTACCACTATCGTTTTGGGGTTATGCATTAGAGACAGCTGCATTCACATTAAAAGGGCACCATCTAAATCCATTGAGACAACACCGTATGAACTGTGGTTTAGCAAGAAACCTAAGCTGTCATTTCTTAAATTTTGAGGTTGCAATGCTTAAGTGAAAAAGTTTCAAACTGATAAGCTCAAACCCAAATCGGGGAAGTGCGTCTTCATAGGATACCCAAAAGAAAATGTTGGGTACACCTTCTATCACAGATCTGAAGGCAAGATATTCATTGCTGAGAATGGATCCTTTCTAGAGAAGGAGTTTCTCTCGAAAGAAGTGAGTGGGAGGAAAGTAGAACTTGATGAGGTAACTGTACCTGCTCCCTTATTGGAAAGTTGTTCATCACAGAAATCTGTTCCTGTGACTACTACACCAATTAGTGAGGAAGCTAATGATGATGATCATGTAACTTCAGATCAAGTTACTACCGAACCTCGTAGGTAAACCAGAGTGAGATCCGCACCAGAGTGGTACGGTAATCCTGTTCTGGAGGTCATGTTACTTGACCATGACGAACCTACGAACTATGAGGAAGCGATGATGAGCCCAGATTCCGCAAAATGTCTTGAGGCGATGAAATCTGAGATGGGATCCATGTATGAGAACAAAGTATGGACTTTGGTTGACTTGCCCGTTGATCGGCAAGCAATTGAGAATAAATGGATCTTCAAGAAGAAGACTGACGCTGACGGTAATGTTACTGTCTACAAAGCTCGACTTGTTGCGAAAGGTTTTCTACAAGTTCAAGGTGTTGACTACGATGAGAATTTCTCACTCGTATCTATGCTTAAGTCTGTCTGAATCATGTTAGCAATTGCCGCATTTTATGAAATCTGGCAAATGGATAAACAAAACTACATTCCCTAATGGATTTATTAAAGAAGAGTTGTATATGATGCAACAAGAAAGTTTTTTCAATCCTAAAGGTGCTAACAAAATATGCAAGCTCCAGCGATCCATCTATGGACTGGTGCAAGAATCTCGGAGTTGGAATATACGCTTTGATAAGTTGATGAAAGCATATAGTTTTATACAGACTTGCGGTGAAGCCTGTATTTACAAGAAAGTGAGTGGGAGCACTACAGCATTTCTGATAAGTATATGTATGACATATTGTGGATCGGAGATAATGTAGAATTATTCTGCAAAGCATAAAGGAATGTTTAAAAGGAATTTTTCAAAGAAAGATCTCGGTGAGGCTGCTTACATATTGAGCATCAAGATCTATAGAGATAGATCAAGATGCTTGATAATTTTTTCAATGAGTAGATACCTTGACAAGATTTTGAAGTAGTTCAAAATGGAATATTCAAGAAGGAGTTCTTGCGTGTGTTACAAGGTGTGAAGTTGAGTAAGACTCAAAACCCGACCACGGCAAAAGATAGAGAGAGAATGAAAGGCATTCCCTATGCCTCAGCCATAGGTTCTATAAAGTATGCCATGCTGTGTACCAGACCTATCGTATACCCTGCCCTGAGTTTGGCAAAGGAGTACAATTGTGATCTAGGAGTAGATCACTGGACATTGGTCAAAATTATCCTTAGTGGAATAAGGATATGTTTCTCGATTATGGAGGTGACAAAAGGTTCGTCGTAAAGGGTTACGTCGATGCAAGTTTTGACACTGATCCAGATGACTCAAAGTCTCAATCTGGATACATATTGAAAGTGGGAGCAATTAGCTAGAGTAGCTCCGTGCAGAGCATTGTTGACATAGAAATTTGCAAAATACATACGGATTTGAATGTGGCAGACCCGTTGACTCAACTTCCCTCACAAGCAAAACATGATCACACCTTAGTACTCTTTGGGTATTAATCACATAGCAATGTGAACTAGATTATTGACTCTAGTAAACCCTTTGGGTGTTGGTCACATGACGATGTGAACTATGGGTGTTAATCACATGGTGATGTGAACTATTGATGTTAAATCACATGGCGATGTGAACTAGATTATTGACTCTAGTGCAAGTGGGAGACTGAAGGAAATATGCCCTAGAGGCAATAAAAAAGTTATTATTTATATCCTTATTTCATGATAATGTTTATTATTCGTGCTAGAATTGTATTAACCAGAAACATAATACATGTGTGAATACATAGACAAACAGACTGTCACTAGTATGCCTCTACTTGACTAGCTCGTTGAATCAAAGATGGTTAAGTTTCCTAGCCATAGACATGAGTTGTCATTTGATTAACGGGGTCACATCATTAGAGAATGATATGATTGACTTGACCCATTCCGTTAGCATAGCACTTGATCGTTTAGTATGTTGCTATTGCTTTCTTCATGACTTATACATGTTCCTATGACTATGAGATTATGCAACTCCCGTTTACCGGAGGAACACTTTGTGTGCTATCAAACTTCACAACGTAACTGGGTGATTATAAAGGTCCTCTACAGGTGTCTCCGAAGGTACTTGTTGGGTTAGCATATTTCGAGATTAGGATTTGTCACTCCGATTGTCGCAGAGGTATCTCTGTGCCCTCTCGGTAATGCACATCACTTAAGCCTTGCAAGCACTGCAACTAATGAGTTAGTTGCGGGATGATGTATTACGGAACGAGTAAAGAGACTTGCCGGTAACGAGATTGAACTAGGTATTGAGATACCGACGATCGAATCTCGGGCAAGTAACATACCGATTACAAAGGGAACAACGTATGTTGTTATGCGGTCTGACCGATAAAGATCTTCGTAGAGTATGTAGGAGCCAATATGAGCATCCAGGTTCCGCTATTGGTTATTGACCAGAGATGTGTCTCGGTCATGTCTACATAGTTATCAAACCCGTAGGGTCCGCACGCTTAACGTTACGATGACAGTTATATTATGAGTTTATATGTTTTGATGTACTGAAGGTTGTTCGGAGTCCCGGATGTGATCATGAACACGACGAGGAGTCTCGAAATGGTCGAGACATGAAGATTGATATATTGTAAGCCTATGTTTGGATATCAAAAGTGTTCCGGGTAAAATTGGGATTTTACCAGAGTACCGGGAGGTTACCGGAACCCCCCGGGAATCAAATGGGCCTTAGTGGGCCTAGGTGGAAGAGAGGAGAGGAGGAAAGGGCTGGCCGCGCGCCCCTCCCCCCTAGTCCGAATAGGACAAGGACGCACCCCTTCCTTCCTTCTCCTCCACTCCTTCCCCCTCAAGTCCTAGTCCAACTAGGAAAGGGGGGAGTCCTACTCCCAGTGGGAGTAGGACTCCTCCTGGCGCGCCCTCTCCCTTCGCCGGACACACCGCCCCCTTGCTCCTTTGTATACGGGGCAGGGGGCACCCTAGAGACACAACAATTGAGCATTGATCTCTTAGCCGTGTGCGGTGCACCCCTCCACCATAGTCCACCTCGATAATACTGTAGCGGTGCTTAGGCGAAGCCCTGCGTCGGTAGAACATCAACATCATCACCACGTTGTCGTGCTGACGAAACTCTCCCTCAACACTCGGCTGGATCGGAGTTCGAGGGACATCATCGGGCTGAACGTGTGCTGAACTCGGAGGTGCCGTACGTTCAGTACTTGATCGGTCGGATCATGAAGACGTACGACTACATCAACCGTGTTGTGCTAACGCTTCCGCTTTCAGTCTACGAGGGTACGTGGATAACACTCTCCCCTCTCGTTGCTATGCATCACCATGATCTTGTGTGTGCGTAGGAATTTTTTTGAATTACTACGTTCCCCAACAGTTTATTGGTCCCCATTGTAATCTGTGTTAAATTTTGATCATAAATTTAACTAATGAAATGTTAGTGCATGTCACATGCACTACTCCATCCGTCTAGGTGAGTAAGTCATCTTAGAGCAAGGCTAATAGTAAAGCCTGCTGCCGGCTCTATAGTAGAGCCATGTCACCTGTAGCATGTATTTCAAAAAGTTCATACAGTAGAATGGTTGTAGTGTTGGCTATACATTTAATGCATGCATGCTGTGCTAGGCAAAGGGACGTGACAAGATTGGCTGGGGGGAGCTGAACACCGGCCGTAGCGCTCGCATGGGCTGCATGCAGGCTCCTTTTCCTCGTTGCTTGTGCTATCACCCGGCGACTCGCGAAGCGCCCGCTTGGTCCTTTATTCTCACTTATCTCTCCTCCAGCTATGATTTTGCTGATGTGGAAGATGCTATAGCCTGCACTAGTCTCTAGTCTCTATTGCACTTATCTCTCCTCCTTTATTCTCACTAGTCTCTATTGTACTTTCTCTTAGGCTGTGCACCGTGACCAAGGAGAAGGAGAAAACGAGAAACGTTAATGTTTATTTGCTAATTAATAGTATTGTATGCAATGAACTAACCACTTCATGTCGTGTTTGATATCTCAAGTCATTAAAAGCATGCACACTTGATGACCCGCAAGTGTTGGGTATCTATCATAGTCCTTTCGATAAGTAAGAGTGTCAAACCCAACGAGGAGCAGAAGGAAATGATAAGCGGTTTTCAGCAAGGTATTCTCTACAAGTACTGAAATAAGTGGTAACAGATAGTTTTGTGATAGGATAAATCGTAACGAGCAACAAGTAACAAAAGTAAATAAAGTGCAGCAAGGTGGCCCAATCCTTTTGTAGAAAAGGACAAGCCGGAACAAACTCTTATAATAGGAAAAGCGCTCCCGAGGACACATGGGAATATCGTCAAGCTAGTTTTCATCGCGTTCATATGATTCGCGTTCGATACTTTGATAATTTGATATGTGGGTGGACCGGTGCTTGGGTGCTGTTCTTACTTGAACAAGCATCCCACTTATGATTAACCTCTATCGCAAGCATCCGCAACTACAACAAAAGTATTAAGGTAAACCTAACCATAGCATGAAACATATGGATCCAAATCAGCCCCTTACGAAGCAACGCATAAACTAGGATTTAAGCTTCTGTCACTCTAGCAACCCATCATCTACTTATTACTTCCCAATGCCTTCCTCTAGGACCAAATAATGGTGAAGTGTTATGTAGTCGACGTTCACATAACACCACTAGAGGCTAGACAACATACATCTTATCAAAATATCAAACGAATACCAAATTCACATGACTACTCATAGCAAGACTTCTCCCTTGTCCTCGGGAACGAACGTAATTTACTCACAAAGCATATTCATGTTCATAATCAGAGGGGTAATAATATGCATATAGGATCTGAACATATGATCTTTCACCAAATAAACCAACTAGCATCAACTACAAGGAGTAATCAACACTACTAGCAACCTACTAGCACCAATCCCGGACTTTGAGACAAGAATTGGATACAAGAGATGAACTAGGGTTTGGAGATGAGATGGTGCTGGTGAAGATGTTGATGGAGATTTCCCTCTCCCGACGAGAGGAGCGTTGGTGATGACGATGGTGATGATTTCCCCCTCCCGGAGGGAAGTATCCCCGGCAGAACAGCTCTGCCGGAGCTCTAGATTGGATCCGCCAAGGTTCCGCCTCGTGGCGGCGGAGTCTCGTCCCGAAAAGTTCCTTCCTATTTTTTTCTCATCGAAAGACTTCATATAGGAGAAGATGGGCGTCGGAGAGCCACCAGGGGGCCCACGAGGTAGGGGCGCGCCCTAGGGGGGGCGCCCCCCACCCTCGTGAGCAGGGTGTGGGCCCCTGGCCTTCATCTTTGGCGAGGATTTTTATTTATTTGTTTTAAGATGTTCCGTGCAATTTCAGGACTTTTGGAGTTGCGCAGAATAGGTCTCTAATAATTGCTCCTTTTCCAGCCCAGAATTCCAGCTGCCGGCATTCTCCCTCCTTATGTAAACCTTGTAAAATAAGAGAGAATAGCCTTAAGTATTGTGACATAAAGTGAAATAACAGTCCATAATTCAATAAATATCGATATAAAAGCATGATGCAAAATGGACGTATCAACACTCTTTATCTCTTATTGGTTGATATGTCAAGAAACAAGAAATGAGGTAGAAGTTAATGCACCGCGCCTAAGTGTTTTGGGATTATTTGGTTTTCGTAAGATGACTTTCACACCTAGACGGAGGGATTACAATGGTGAGGAATAAACCAGTTAAGTCTTTGGTCAAAATTTAGCACAAATTACAATGGTGAGGAATAAACCAGGACGGAGTAGCAGTTTAGAATCCCAAATAAATGAGTGAGGCGCCTTATTGTTACTCTCCACTATGACTAGTCTTGTGGGAAAAGCTGGGGAAGTCGCCAAAAGAACTGGCCCTAGGAGTAGTAGCTAGGGATCGAGTGTGCGAGATGAACCGGAGAAAGTAAATGCAGAGAGATGAAATGCAAAAAAGACGGAGGGATGTGATGGTTGCTTGTCTGTTTATTTTACCAGGCCACTTATTACTGGGAGTGGTTGGGTTTTGTGATATGATGGCTTTACTGCCGCGCCACGAGCGGGGTGAGAGGTGAGACTCCCGTGCAGCGTCGCCCTCTACACTTCTACTACAACGGTCATGGTTTATTAGTCCCCCATTGAATTTGACTGAAGATTTAACTGACAAAATTTTAGTGCATGTCAACAAAAACTATATCGTTGGATTCGTATTTGAACATAGTTTTGAATGATATAATTTTAGGTGACATGCATCAGCATTTATCGTACTATATATAATGTTAGTTCAATTTTTGGTCGTACTAATATATGGTAGTAAGGTGCCCGTGCGTTGCACCGAAGAGTGAAATGCATTGATCGGGGAGTTGTTTATTTTGACAAAGGATGTGGGGGTCATCTCATGTGTAACGGGTATCGATAGGTTTCCTCGGATATTATTTCATCTCTAGAGCTCACAAACATCCGGGTGAAATAGATAAAAAGGTATCTTTTGCAAACAAAAGCGTTCAACTGTTCAACCTGCATCCAAAACTTGTGAAGAAATAACACTTATTGTGCTTTGCAAGAAATGATCTTTTCTACACTATCTATACTACTACTACTACTATATAGTATACGAGTCCTGGATTGCACCTAGAGCATCAATCCTAGCCCCTCATCTCCTAAATCTAACGGCTGATATTGGAGGGATTCGCAGTGAAGAGTGCCTGCAGCTGAATCTACTTGGTTCTGGAACCATCGCTGCACCGTGTCATACCTTCCTGAAAAGAAGACCTATGCCTCCTCTACTATGCTGCAATTGTCAGGTTGTGATGAGTAAAAAAATAGTTGGTTGTGAGCCGATGTGAGATGGTCTGGAGGAGAAACTAAAGTTGAAGTAAACAATTTGTGGGTTCCACCACGTACTTTTTTTATATTCTTCGAAAAAATTTGGATGACCGCAGGCAGTCGTTGCATTTTGTACTACCAATTAGTAAATTTCTAAACTCTATTTTGCGTGCATCAACAATATTTTTTTGCTCGGAATTCATTTTTCAAAGTATTTTTTTGGTGGAACCACACCATACTGTTAAGACGTGCATTGCACATGCATACACACTAGTAAGAATTAGTTTTTGAGTATCGATTGTTATACATGTTGGCTATAGATGACATGGCACTTTCTTATAGTCAACAGTTGGCTATACTATTAAGTAATATTAACCATGCCCTTATACACCTAGACGGAGGGATTAAATCAGGATGACTTGCAAGCAGGCAGAGGAGATGTAAGAAATGGTTCATCGTAAGTCTTTCACCAGTACTGTAATAAAAAATCATACATGGAAGATTCTAGACTAAACCATAAATGGATACACTTTTATTCATGCACGATACTGAGCAAGATCCTGCATGGAAGTCTCCACATGCTTAGACAGCAGATTACATTGAGCGAAGCCTAATGATCAACATTTAACTTGATAATGCGTATGTCCAGGTGAACCTCCTTGGAGTCCCCGTGCACCGCGTCGGCGGGTAAAGGATGCCATGGGTTTTCCAAGTCTACATTGGCGGGATAGTCCCAGCTCCCCAGAGTCCAAGTCCGTTCGATGAGGCCGGTGTCGCCGCACACGCGACCCGGAGGGGTAGTAACACTGACCACACACCCGTACAGAGACGGGGCGGTGGCCTGCGCGGGCCTCGCCGGTGCCCACGATCAAGAGAAGACGCTGCCGTCCTCCTCCGAGACTAGCAGGCGGCGGTGATGCTCCAGCGACTCCGGCATGGTGAACGGGTAGCACGTCTCGTACTTGATGTTCTCCGCCAAGGGCCAGCAGTGACCGCTGCACGCATCCGTGAGGTGATGCACCATGTCCGCCGGCGAGCCACAAAACGGCATCGGGCACTCATAGCAGTGGACGAAGGGCTCCTTGGAGGCATCAACCGGGCCGTCCATGAAACGGGAGTGGCTGTAGGGGACGTTGCGCCAGTTGAATATATGAGCAAGTTACTACGAGATTTAATCCGAATAAGCACAGACTAAATCGTGACTGCTATAACATAGATGAAACTAATCATGTGGATTAGCATAGTAGTAGGATACAGAGTAGAAACATGAATTCTACCACGAATTCGAACAGGAAGGACAGAAACACATACGGTGCAACGGGAGCAGCACCGTTGGCGTTGAGGTTGTCACCCATGTCCAAACACCACGTAGACATGGGCCATGTTTGGATACTCTAACTCAGTTAGTGGTTAGAGTTAGATTCTAACCTTGAACTAGCTCTAAACTAACTCTAACCAAAAAGATGTTTGGATGGCAGGGTTAGATGGAGCGCAGATACGGCGAGGCGCCTTCATGGGCGGTGCGAGAGGGAGGGAGGAAGAGGACGAGACACCTTCATGGTCTTTGAGCACGGTTCGTAGTCGTTCCACGCTCGGGCATTGAAGTTTGTAACTATTTTAGATTAGAATATACTACTCCTCCGGTGCTAGTAGTAGAGCAGAGTCCTACTCTACTACTCTACTACTCTACTCAAGCAAGTTAGGGCATAGCACTGTAGGGAGTACCAGTACTGTGATCACTCAAGCAAGTTGTCTGGCATCGACATGACCCTACGCTGCTGGTATGTGTCTCGTAAGTCAAGCGGCGTGTTGTAGTCATCATCACCTGTCCACTTCCCGCAGCACATATTCGCTTCTCCATCTTTGTCCGCACATAATCTCGTCCAATCTTCCATTCCCGCTAAGGCGCCTCCCCCCTTGTCTGAAACCCAAGCACTAACAATGGCAGAACTGAGCAGCGTCCGCCGAAAGAGTGGCTGGAATTCGCTCCCCATAGAGGTAATCAAGCTCATTGTTTCGCGTGTGGACAATCTCAGTACCATGCAAGGATCATGACGGCAGCGCGGTTTCGTTCATCAGGCAAAACTGTGTGTACACAGCGTACCATGCGTCTCTGCATGCACCATACCCTGATATGTGCCGCCACGCTCTGCAGCCCAAAATAGGAGAGAGGGTCGCAAGTATCAGACTTCGACCTGCTGGCTGGAGTTTCCCCCGTCAGTCACCCATCTGGTTCAAGTCGTCAGCCAATCTCCACAGCTTAATAAATAGTAACGTCTAACTGAGCCAGTTAGTTAGATGAGTACACTTGGTGTAGTAGGATCTTTATTTAGTTTGATGCATACACTTGTTCTTTTTTGGTAGCCCTTTTGTAATGATGACTGATGTTTGGTTTGGAAGAGAGAGATGCGTCTTCACTCTTCTGGCCTGCTTACTGCTTCTGTTGCACCCCCAGCCCTGGTTGTTGCTGCTGATGTTTTCAATGTACAATAAGTAGTATATTTCATCTGTTGGTTGAATAAATGTGTTGTTAGAACGACAAACACAATGTTTTGGAAGTCGTTGCACGGTTCGATCCTTTAGTGCCCCGTACCGTACGTAGCGCATACTATTTTTCGAACGGAACACATTTTCCACTTGTTGATAACATGCAGCCCACTGATGAAGGCCCAATAGAGAATCCCATAATTAACTGGAAGGGAGGCTCTCACATGAATCCGGCCTAGGTACATGCTCATGGTCCCCTCAACATAAATAAGTAAATAAATAAATAAAGCTAAATGCTCATGCACCAGTTCTTTGGGAAAATAGGTAGCCCAGTATTTCTTTTTGAAGAATACCCAAGCTAGGCCTATTTGTTTTCTCCGAATGACTGGGCTGCAAATCTTTCAAGACGAGGATGCATTCCGGCTTGGCTTAAGAGTATGGTCAATGTCTGTTAAAAGTAATATCAAAAGGGGTTGAAAATTCCAAAAAAATTACAGCAAATGGGATATAAGTTTCTTTTTTTGTTTTTGTTCTTCACTGATATCTTATACGTATTTCATTGGATTTAACATGACATAGTACTAATTTATTTTTAATTTTGTTTTAGTATGGCTATTAATTTTTGGATTAAGAATATTTCGTTCCCCAACAAAAAATTGCGAATTTTCAAAATTTCCCACATATTTAGTTAATTTTTTAACCCTGGTACTGACCAGAAAATGGCCAGCAAATTTTAAAAATGGAAAATGGGATGCAATAAATTCCATACGAATTAGAAAATGAGTAAAAATTATAAAAATAATAGCAAATGGGTTGTACACACCATAGATTTCAAGGTTGACTTGTTTACGCAAGGCTTTATCAGTGAAAACACGATTCTAGCAGCAGTGACTGTCGGATGTCCATCCAATGGCCGACGTGCTTCTTCAATCTCTGATCTTCCTGCTCCAGCCGCCTAAACTAGCGCCGGCGGGACTGCTTGCTCCCTCCTCTTGTGGCCCGCTGTGATGCCGCGCAGGCTTCCCCGGCCCACCCTACTCCCTCCACTGGCCTAGCCGCACGCAATCAACTGCCTCCTTATTACGCGAAAAAATATTCATCCCACTGACATCTGGGGCGCACCGGTTGGGAGGCTGACCTATGGGCCTACTAAGTTGACGCGTACGCAGGGCTTGTCAACTTAGTCAACAAACGATTCTAGCAGCAATAACCGTTGGATTTGAATCGAACGGTCCTACTGCTTCTTCAATCGCTGCTCTTCTTGCACCAGCCGCCCAAACCAGCGCCGGGGAGACAGCCTGCTCCTGCCTCCAGTGGCCGGCTGTGCTGCCGTTGAGGCCTCATCGCTCCCTACTACTCCCACCGCTAGCCAGGCCCTGCAGCGACGGCAGCCTCACACCGCAGCCGAACTAGTGAACCCTCATACTCCTCTCCGTGTGGGCATCCACTGCCGCGTCTTCCCCGGCTCCGCGTCGTCCCCTTCCTAAGCCTCGCTGTCGTCCACCGCCTTGGTGCTCTCGGCACGGCGTGGTCAACGTGGTCAACGACATTCCATCGGAAGTGTACTATATGTGGAGAGGCTGACAACTGGGTCCACGGCCACAGCCCAGTTTTTTTGTGATTTGCCATGTAAGTCGCTTTGTCACGCATGTTGGGCTGCAAATATTTCAAGACGAGGAGAGCTTTCATTCGGCTAGCCGAGAAAATGGCCCATCCGTAATGAGAAATGGGATGTACATTTTTAAAACACATCAAACCGGCAATTAGTTTCAAATATCTTTTTTTCATTTCGAGTTTTTAAATTACATTAATTTTTATGCGTGGAGAATTTGTTGGATTTTATATTGATATACATTTATTTTTAAAATCAGTTCGAATGTGAGTCGAAATTTCGGGATTAAAAACAGTTTGGACCGCGCCAAAATATGCAAAATTTCGTATAATTTTTTAACCATGGCCATAATATGGGCTGTAATGCTAACAAAAAGATATGGGCTCCAAAAAAACCTTAATAATTAGCAAATGGGCTGTAAATTATTAGAAATAATGGTAGATGGGTTGTATGCTATTTTCCACATATTTGAGGCTTTCCTAAAAAAAGGTTGACGCACAAGCAGTGACTGTTGGATGGCCATCCAACGACCGCCGTGCTTCTTCAATCTCTACTCTTCCTGCTCCAGCCTCTCAAACAAGCGCCGGCGGGACTGCCTGCTCCCTCCTCCCTGCGGCCGGCTCTACTGCCGCGCAGGCCTCACTGCCCCACCGTACTCCCATCGCTGGCCTAGCCATCCCTCTACTCACCCACACCTGCTGTTATTCTCCGGCGACGGCAGACGAACCAGTAAACCCTCGTACAGTCGTACTCCCCTCCGCGTGGGAAACAACTGTCGAGTCTTCCCTGCCTCCATGTCGTTCCCTTCCTAGGCCTTGCCATCGTCCACCGCCCTGGTGCTCTCGGCGCGGCCTGGTCAATGTGGTCAAAGACCGACATGCATCTGAAGTGGACTGTACGTGGAGAGGGCGACAGCTGGGTCCACAGCCACACGCAAGGAAATGCCTCCTTATTACGCGCAAATTAATGATTCCTCCACCTGACATTAGGGACCCACCGAAAGGGCCTCTGTATTTCGCTAAAAAACGTTACCGCCGTTGACAGCTCGGACGCACCAGCTATATCTTCGCACGCAAGGAAGTGCCCCCTTATTATGCACAAAAAATGAATACTCCCCCTGTTAGCTGGGACCCAGTATAGTGGCAGGCTGACTTGTGGGCCTACTAAGTTGACGGGGACGGAGGGCTTTGTCAACTTAGTCAATATGCACGATTCTAGCTCCAGTGACCGTACGATGTCCATCCAACAGTCGTAGTGCTTCTTCAACCTCTGGTCTTCTTGCTCCAGCCGCCCAAACCAGCGCCGGTCGTGCCTCGTGCTCCTGCCTCCCATGGCCGGTTGCGATGCGGCGGAGGCCTCACCGTCCCCTACTACTCCCACCGCTGGCCAGACCATCCCTCTACTCACCCAAACCCCCTGTTATTCTACGGCGACGGCAGCCTCACACCGCAGCGAACCAGCGAACCCTCGTACTCCTCTACACGTGGGCATCCACTGCCGCGTCTTCCCCGGCTCCGTGCCGTCCCCTTCCTAGGCCTCGTCGTCGTCCACCGCCTTGGTGCTCTCGACGCGGCGAGGTCAACGTGGTCAAGGAACGGCTTCCATCGGACGTGGACTGTACGTGGAGAGGCTGACAGCTGGGTCCACGACCGCAGCAACGAAGTGCCTCCTTATTACATGCAAAAAAATTATTCCTCCACCTGACAGCGGGGACCCACCGGACGGGCCACCGTATTTCGCGAAAAAAACATTTACCCCTGACTGCTGGGACCCACCAGCTACATCTTCGCACGCAAGGAAGTGCGTCCGGGCAAAAAATGATTCGCCCCCTGACTGCTGGGACCCACCAGCTACATCTTCGCAGGCAAGGAAGTGCCTGACAGTCGCGACCCACCTGGTCGAAGCATACATAGAGTTGTCATTCTGGTCGCGAACGTGTACGTACATATATACTGGTGGATGTAGAGGCGCGCACGTGTCGTAATAGAGGCGCGTACGTGTCGTAGTAGAGGCGCGCATGTAGCATGTACACGTACGTACATCGGCCAGGGTGCAAGAAAGAAAATACGGCCATGTATGTGTACATACGGGTGGGGTCTCGAACGCCTACTCGCGCATACGTACGGCCAGGGCTCGTGTACATGGCTGGGTCGGAACGGAGAAACAACATCGTCGTCGTGTTCATGGGGAGGCAATGGAATGCGTCGTGTTCATGCGAAGGCAACGGAATACGTCCTGTTCATTGGGAGGCAACCCAATGCGTGGGAGCCAACCGGCTGGGTCGGAACGGAATGCGTGGTCGTATTCATCGGGAGGGCTTGGACGGAACATGCGATGGAAACGAGGCCTAAACGGGGTCCTATTGATCGGGAGGGGTCTGGCGTACCGCAAAACAGAGGAAACAGACCTCCTACGGTCGAAACGGGGGTCCTGTTGATCGGGAGGGGTGTGGCGTACCGCAAAACAGACGAAACGGACCTCCTACAGTCGAAACGGGGGTCCTGTTCATCGGGAGGGGTGTGGCGTACCGCAAAACGGACGAAATGGACTTGTGTTGGAGTGCTATGGTCGAAACGGGGGTCCTGTTCATCGGGAGGGGTGTGGCGTACCGCAAAATGGGACTCCACGGGATACTGTTCATCTCCACCATAGACCTCCTCCAGCCTCCACGGGCTACCGTCGACCTCGTCCAGCCTTGTCGGTGTAATGGGCCACGGGTAGGCCAACCCGAGTCCCCTAACCTTTCAAGACATCGGGGCAGGCTGCGCCCCTCAAGACCCCAAGGCGAAGAGTCGTCTCCTGAGGAGTCGACGGCAGCGCGGACGACTGCCCGCTCACGGCCGAGTTCCAGGGACGACTTCCAGAGGAGCCGGCTTTGGGGAGTCGGTCGGCGACTCCAGCAAACCCATGACCTCATCAAAGGGGACGGGGCAGAGGCGTGGCTACAGTGAAGCCCACTCCCGCCCCTTACCAAGGGCAGGCATGGCCACAACACGCCGTACCCGGGAAGATCTTCGTGCGGCGTGGCACCGTTGCCCAGCCGGCCCTGACATCAGCACCACAGTACCAAGTCCTGCGCCCATGACGGTTTGTCTATACGACCTGGAGGCAGCAGGGCCCACCAGTCAGTGAGACCTCGGGAGACGGCGGGAGAACCGCCAGTCGGACCCGTCGGGAGTCGGCCCAGGGGAGTCGGCCGAGCCCTCCCCCAGGGGCCCACGCGCCATTAATCAAGATGAGATGGGGAGTGGCCACAGTGATCGCTCGCCAGGCGGCAGGGCTGTTGCCATGACCCCATGACCAAGCCTGCGTCATCAGAAGCACAGCTATAGTAATTAGCGGCCGGTAAGACCTGCCCGCGGCGGACGCGGCATGTCGGCTCCGTACCAAACCAGTCGGCAGGGCCCACCAGTCGGCGGGCCCCAGCAGTCGGCGGGGAAGTCGGAGGTCGAAGGCACTGATGGCTGGGCCCACGCCTAGTCGAATTACCATTGTACCCCTGGGGGGTAGGCCTATATAAACCCCCCAGGGCACCCATGCAGAGGGGTTGGATCCCAGTAGTTCTAGACCATACAGATAGAAGGAGAGAGCTAGCCTTGCCCTCTTCTACCACCAGAAACAGCTCAAGGAGCAACCATGTAAACACTTGGCCATAGTGATCATGCGGAGACCCCGCAGAGCAGCAGTACGGGTATTATCTCCCCGGAGAGCCCTGAAGCTGGGTAAGATACCCCGGCGTGCATGTCTTCGCCTCATCCCGTTTCCAGGCACCGGCGACGTTCTACTCGCCCCATCATGATAAGCCATCCGTTGGCATATGTCGCACCAAACCCCCGACATTTGGCGCCCACCGTGGGGCATGGTGCACCGCCCCGGAGATCTGTTCTGGACGGGAACCCTTTTCCTCCCTGGCGTGCGCAGCCAGCTAGGCACGCCAGGCGAAGTTTGCATCGACGCGCTGTGTGGCGTTGAGATCGCCTGCGCAGCCAGCTCCTTGGCCGAACTTGTCGGCGAGGTCCGCCTCTCCGATGAACCTGCGTCCGACGCAGGCGCGGGCGGCCCCGAAAACCTCCTCGTGGGCCTCCTCGATCAACTCCACGTTTCCGGCGAGCCTGCCGTAGACTTGGAGTCCGTAGGCTCCACCGACCCGATGTTGGTCGACTCCGACACCGCGTCGATCGACGCGTTCCCCACCAACGTGGTGGTCTACGACGAGCCTCTCCAACACGCAGAGAGCGACGGAAGCACCGTCACTGAGGTGCTAGTCATCAGTCATGACGAGTTCCCTGGCGCGGCTGAGAGCAGTCGGTTGGCCGAGTCCCTGGTGATCGCAGCCGAGAGGAAACTCCTTGAACGAGTTGTGGCGATGGCCGGCAAGCAGCCGGAGATATCGCCCGACCCGAAGGAGTCGGAAGCCGAAGGTTCGTTCAAGCCGGCCAAAGAGACAAAGAAGATACCCTTGGATCCGGAGCACCCAGAGAGGTACGCCGTTGTAGGTGCAAACCTTGACAGCAAATAGGAAGGCGAGCTCGTCGATTTCCTCCGTGAGAATCGGGACATCTTCGCATGGTCTCCCAAAGACATGCCAGGTGTACCGACGGATTTCACCGAGCACAAGTTACATGTCCGATCTGATGCAAAGCCGGTCAGGCAGGCCCTGCGCCGCTTATCAGAAGAAAAGAGAAGAGTTGTCGGAGAAGAGATAGCCCGACTCCTAGCAGGCGGCTTCATTATGGAAGTTTTCTTCCTGGAGTGCCTGGCAAATCCAGTCCTGGTGCTAAAGAAGAACAAGCAATGGTGAATGTGTATTGACTACACGAGCCTCAACAAGGCCTGCCCCAAGGACCCGTTTGCTCCACCAAGAATTGACCAGGTGATAGACTCCATAGCCGGATGAGAGTTGTTGAGTTTCTTCGATGCATACTAAAGGATATCACCAGATCAAGCTGAACCCGGCTGACAGATTGAAGACCGCCTTCATCACGCCGTTTGGAGCATTCTGCTACCTCACCATGACGTTCGGCTTGAGGAATGCCGGCGCCGCCTTTCAGCGTTGCATGCAGAAGTGCCTCCTCAAGCAGCTCGGCAGGAAAGCCCACGTCTACGTAGATGACGTGGTGGTGAAGACGGAAAAGCGTGGAACACTGTTGGAAGACCTCAAGGAGACCTTTGAGAACCTACGCCGGTTCCAAATCAAGCTCAACCCCGAGAAGTGTGTCTTCGGAGTACCAGCCGGCCAGCTGCTAGGTTTCCTGGTCTCTGAACGCGGCATAGAATGCAACCCAGTAAAAATCAAGGCCATCGAGAGAACGGAGGTACCCAACCAACTGCTGGATGTGCAGAAGTTCACCGGCTGCTTAGCATCCATCAGCCGATTCATCAGTCAGTTGGGCGAGAAAGCTCTCCCCTTATACCAACTCATGAAGAAGACCACTTTTTTCGAGTGGAACCATAAGGGGGACGAAGCTTTTCACCAGTTGAAGAAGATGTTGACTACTCCACCCGTCCTGGCAGCTCCGACTCCTAAGGAACCTATGCTCCTGTACATCGCTGCCACCAGCCGGGTAGTCAGCACAGTCATGGTAGTGGAGCGCAAGGAGGAAGGCAAGGCGCTGCCTGTCCAGAGACCAGTATATTACCTGAGCGAGGTACTGTCGACCTCCAAGAAGAACTACCCCCACTACCAGAAGATGTGCTATGGCATACACTTTGCTGCCAAGAAATTGAAGCCTTATTTTCAAGAGCATCCAATCACGGTGGTCTGCATGGCTCGACTTGCCAAGATCATCGGTTGCCAAGATGCTTCTGGTCAAGTGGCCAAGTGGGCCATAGAGCTGGCTCCTTACACCATCTACTACCAGCCCCGCACCGCTATCAAATCACAAGCACTGGCCGACTTCCTCGTCGACTGGGCCGAGACCCAGTACCTGCCTCCAGCGCCTGACTCCACCCATTGGCGGATGCACTTCGACGGCTCCAAGATGCGCACCGGCTTGGGAGCCGGTGTCGTCCTCACCTCTCCCAAAGGTGACAAGCTCAAGTATGCACTGCAAATCCATTTTGCCGCATCCAACAACGTTGCCGAGTACGAGGCGCTCATTCACGGGCTCCGACTTGCCAAAGAACTTGTCATCCGCCGGATCTTGTGTTATGGCGACTCGAACTTAGTGGTCCAGCAGTCATCTGGCGACTGGGACGTGAAAGACGCAAACATGGCGAGCTACAGTTTCCTCGTGCAGCAACTCAGCGGGTATTTCGAAGGGTGCAAGTTCCTCCATGTGCCAAGAAACGACAACGACCAAGCAGACGCCTTGGCACGAATCGGCTCTACCTGCCAAGCAATACCATCTGGCGTCGCCCTTCAGTGCCTCCTCAAGCCGTCTGTCAAGCCTTCACCAGAATCAGACTCCATTTTTGTGCCGGCTCCTCCCGAAGACGGTGGATCCGACTCCAGAGCTTCGGCAGACGGAACGGGGACTTTGGTGGATGACTCCAAAGCCGCCACAGTCGAGCCCGGCCCGGGGACTGCGGTGGCGGACTCGAAGATTCCAGAACTCGGCCCAAGGACCACGCCAATCGGCCTGGGGACTTCATCAACCCAGCAAGCGGCTGTTGACTCCAACCCGCTGCCTCCCAACCCAGCCGCCCTCGTCCAAGTCGCAGTTCTGGTAGCCGGAGAAATAGCAGCACCCTCATGGGCCCAGCCCATCCTCAAATCCCTGGTGAACAAAGAGCTACCAACTGATGAAACCTCAGCTCGGCAAGTACAACGCCGGGCGGCAGCCTATACCATAATCAACAGAGAGCTGGTCAGGCGCAGCGTCACTGGTGTCTACCAGCGCTGCGTAGAGCCAGAGCAAGGCCAGAAGATTCTCAAAGACATCCATCAAGGCAAATGCGGCCACCATGCGGCTTCAAGAGCACTCGTCGCCAAAGCCTTTCGACACGGTTTCTTCTGGCCGACGGCCTTGGAAGAGGCCAAGGAGTTGGTCCAAAAATGCAAAGGGTGCCAGAAGTTCAGCTCCAAGCTGCACCAGCTGGCTTCTGCGCTCAAGACCATCCCCATTGTCTGGCCTTTCGCAGTTTGGGGTCTAGACATGGTGGGACCATTCAAGACAGCACGAGGTGGTTTAACTCACCTACTTGTCGCAGTGGACAAGTTCACCAAGTGGGTGGAAGCGAAGCCAATTAAGAAACTAAACGGTCCGACTGCCGTGACCTTCATCACCGATATCACAATTTGGTACGGCATACCACACAGCATCATCACCGACAACGGCACAAATTTTGCCAAAGGCGCCTTGGCCCGTTTCTGCGTGACACAGGGCATCCGACTGGACCTAGCGTCCATCGCCCATCCGCAGTCAAACGGCCAAGTGGAGCAAGCAAACGGCCTCATCCTGTCCGGCATCAAGCCTCGGTTGATCGAGCCTCTGGAGCGCTCGGCTGGCTGCTGGCTCGACGAGCTGCCAGCCGTCCTCTGGAGTCTGCGCACGACTCCAAACAAGTCAACCGGCTTCACGCCCTTCTTCCTCGTCTACAGTGCCGAAGCCGTCATCCCAACGGACATAGAGTTTGACTCCCCATGAGTCACCATGTACACCGAGGAGGAAGCAGAAGAAGCACGACAAGACAGCGTCGATCTGCTGGAAGAGGGCCGGCTGTTGGCACTCAGCCGGTCCAGCATCTACCAGCAGAGCCTGCGCCGATACCACAACAGGAAGGTCAGGCCAAGATCTTTCCAAGAAGGCGACCTTGTCCTCCGGCTGATCCAGCGAACAGCCGGCCAGCACAAGCTGTCGGCACCTTGGGAAGGCCCTTTCATCATCAGCAAAGTATTGGGCAACGATTCCTACTACCTGATCGACGCTCAGATGCCCCGAGCACGCAAGAGAGACGACTCCGGCAAGGAGACAGAGTGGCCATGGAATGCAAATCTCCTCCAAAGATTTTACAGTTGATGCAGTATGTACCACGCAACCTTTTGTATTAAACTACCAAGACTTCAGGCCCCCCGAGACGAGCTCGGGGACTGCCCTCTTTTGTCTGTATGATAAAATTATGCCTACAAGTATGTTACTCTTTGTCATGCCGCTTGGCCCGGGTTCGACAAGTCGACCCGGGGACTTGCCGCCTTGCACTATGAAATGCTTCCTGCAGCTGGACAAGTAGTGTGTAAACACCTAAACCGTCTTCTGTCAGAAGCCGCAGCTCGTAGAGCGACTGTACGGTGGGCAGAGGTAAGGTAGAATGGGTGTTCGCATGAAAAAGGGTTAAGGTCTCAAAGCATAAAACATAGCTCAAGACGGCTTCCAGCCTTTCTCGCATACCGACTCTCGGATAGTCGAATTGTCGTCTTCTATCCAACTTGCTCAAACAATCTTGAAATTGGCTAAGTACTTGCTTTCCCAAAGTAGCCTAGCACTTGATCCAGCAACAGTCCGCAGAGCAGCTGTCCGATTGGCAAGGCAGGCAACTAAGAGAAAGCGGCAAAGGAAAAAAGCCAAAAGAACAATGAGCAAGAAAAGATAGATATATATTTACATAACATAGGCCTTTGGCCGAATTGTCGAGTAGAGGTTCAAAATACACCCCGCGGGTGGAATTGTGCGAATTAACAAGTTCTTCAAAGACTACTGAAGCAGATAAAATGAAAGATACAGCGGCAGCTTAGGAGGCAGCAGACGGATTCGGAGGGTCGGAGGAGGCGCCAGCGTCAGGCGTCGGGGTAGCCGGCTGGCTAGTCTCGGCTTGATCACCTCCGGTGGCAGTCGGCTCGGTCGCATGCGGCTCGTTGCTAGAAGTGCAGTTGGGCTGAGGCTGGCCGTCTGCTCCGTCTTCTTGTGCCTCCGCCTCGCCTCCATCCTCCGCTTCGTCCTCCTCCTCGACGCTGGAGCCAATCACCTCCGCCGAGTCTTCGTCGTAGTCTGGGTTCATCCCAAACCACTCCGGTGGTACCTCCTCGCCGTCTTCAGACCGCTCGGGGACGAAGATGCTGGTGTCGCTGTACTCGGCGATCACCGCAGCACGTTTGACGAGGGCGTCTTCCGCAGCCGCCAGCTCTGGCTGGGCCTCCGACCGAAGCGTGGCCAACCGGTCTAGATCCAGCCCCGGGTACCATGCCTTGACGAACTCCAAGGCCCGGCGCGCTCCAGCCCAGGCCGAAGAGCCCTTCCAGGCCTCAAGACGACCAGCCGCGACCTGCAGCCAGTTGGCCGTCAGGCTAGGGGTGCGCGGAGCCTGCACATTCGGCCAAAGGGCGGCAATCACCTGGGCACCGACGCGCTGGAGCCGGCACAGCATCCGGTGAGCCGGCCGGAGGCGAGCCTCGATGCTCAGGATGTGCTCATCAAGAGTTCGGGGGGCATCAGCGGCAATCTCTGCGCCCTCTGCCCTCCGACCTTCACGGTCAGCCTCGATGGCTTGGATGGCAGCCTGCGACTGCCTAGGGAAGAAGTCTGCACAGACACGAAGAAACAAAGAAGCAAGTCAAAAACCAGGAGTCGGCACGATCTAAGTCGGCAGCTCGAAGAAAGAAAATAAAGAGGCTCACCATCAACGATGTCTTCAATCTCGTGGAAGCCGGAGGACAGCAGTGCCTCCTTGTCAGACCAGGAGGAGCGCTCGCTCACGAACTCGGCCAAGAGGGCGGTTTCCATCTCCTCTACCTCCCTCTGCGACTTCACAAGAAGCTCCTTCTGCTCTACCAACTGAGTGGCCAGCAGATCGCGCTCTACGGCGAGCTTGCTGCACTCCTCCCCTTTGGCGCGCAGGGCGGAGTTGGCTTCGCTCAGCTGCTGTTGAAGAGCAGCGTTGGCTCCTGAAGGAAAGGAAGAAAGACAACAGTCGTCAATAAAGTAGGTCGCCGGGGAGATCTGGCCCGGCTGCTCAGCAACCGGCCCGAATCTCAGGGACTACAGCCCACGGGTGCGCTAGCGCGCCCCCGTAGAGAAATAAAAGTTAGTACCCAACTCGGCGGTCCGCCTATCCGCCAACTCGGCGGTCCGCTTGCCCAGCTCTTCAACGTTACGGTTGAAGGCAGTGACGCGAGGTTGTGGTAATCCTACGACAAGCATTTCAGACAAAGTTAGTACCCAGAAGTTCATCAATTGGAGTTCCGGGCCGCCCGCTCAGCAGCTAGCCCGAAACTCGGGGACTACACCCAGTGGGTGCGCTGGCATGCCCCCACAGAGAGGAGCAAGAAAACAAAGACCAAAGGAAAAAAAAACATACCCGAACGGCTGCCCGTGACGCTAGGAACGCCTTGGTGCAACTCTGGAGAGCGTCGCCCTCAGCGCGGAGCTTCGCCTGGACGTCCAGGAGCGCCCAGTTTAGCGGCCCTGTGCCGCCTCCTCGCACCCACCCAACAGGTGCGGCGCTCGTCGTTTCGGCGTCTGGGGCCGCCGAGCTGGCGGTGCCGGCTTCCAGGGGCGGAGTGCCGAAGTCGCCTTCTCCAGACGACGGCGCGTTGGCGAGCCGACTTGGAGGAGTAGCCTCGCCACGGCCTCGTCTTCGGTCGGCGGCACCGGAGGGTCCGCTGGCAGCTCACCTTGCACGCCTTCAGACGGCGGCGGAGGCGGCGGAGGAACGTGCGCGTCCGGAGTAGAGGGGTCGTCGCCTTCCCTCTCCTCAACGAGGTTCTCCCTGCCGGCTTCTCCAGTTGGCCCCGTGAACTCCGGAGGCGGCGGTGCAGAGTTCAGCGGGGGGACGAGCAAGGCCGACTGGCGGCGTGCGGCTTCCTCAGCCTGCTGCTTCGCCGCGGCGGCGGCTTCGGCCTCCGCTAGTTTTTTCTTAGCGGAGGCCTCCGCCTTCTCCAGGCGGAGGGCCTCTTCTTCGTTGCGCCTCTCCTGCGCATTCCGCTCCGTCGCCTCCCGGAGGTCAGCAGCGGGGTCAATCCGCCGAGTGGTGGCGGACGTCTCCGCTGACCCCATGACGGAGGCGGCGGCGACCCGCTCAAGAGAGAGGGGAGCCCTGAAAAAAGAGGGGCAAGCAGAGACTCAGACAAATCACGAAGAAAGAATAAAACTTTGAAGACAGAATACTTACGCGGAGACCAACGGCGGCTTCTTCACTTCCTTACAGAAGCGGATGGCATTCGCGCCTGCCTCGTCCCGCCGGGTTGCCGCAGCCAAGCCCTTGGGCTTCTTCGGCCGACTGCCGAACAAGGTCGGCACGGCCCTGCACTTCTTCCTGCTGCCTGGAGCGCCCGGCGCGGCAGAAGAACCCGCGCCAGGCTGGCTAGCTCCTGGCCGATGGCGAGGGGCGATTTCTCCCTCGGCGCTGTCTTCAAGCCAGTCGGCGAAGGTAGCTGAAGGCCTGAAGTCGCCAGCTGTCCCTCCTCCTCCCTCGGCGTCGTCTTCCAGAGTCACCGCCCCCAGATCGGGGTCGTCGACGTCGCTCTCCGCCCGGTCGGCAACGAACTCACGGGCCGGCCCCAAGGTGTCGGCTGGTGGATGAAGAAGGGGATTCTAACCAAAGCCGACTGGTCAAAACAAAACTCGGCAAGAAGAAGACAATCTAAAGAAAGAAAAGAAAGGCGATGCACCACGGGCGGCGGCCTGGGGGCTTAGTTAGCACGCCACTTAAAATCCCGCCGCGATGTTTGAAATACCGAGCAAGTCGAAATTAAGTGAAGTCCGAGTTGAGCAAGTCCGACTTCTTCTAGACGGCCCGGCAGAAGTCAATCAAGACCATGTGTTGAGCACCCGGAAAGAGAAACTGCTGAGGCTTCTCGGCCGATCGTCCGTGGCGCCTCACCAGCTTCGGGGATTACTGTCGGAGTAATGGGCCATGGGTAGGCCAACCCAAGTCCCCTAACCTTTCAAGACATCGGGGCAGGCTGCGCCCCTCAAGACCCCAGGGCGAAGAGCCGTCTCCTGAGGAGTCGACGGCAGGGCGGCCGACTGCCCGCTCACGGCCGAGTTCCAGGGACGACTTCCAGAGAAGCCGGCTTTGGGGAGTCGGCCGGCGACTCCAGCAAACCCATGACCTCATCAAAGGGGACGGGGCAGAGGCGTGGCTACAGTGAAGCCCACTCCCGCCCCTTACCAAGGGCAGGCATGGCCACAGCACGCCGTACCCGGGAAGATCTTCGTGCGGCGTGGCACTGTTGCCCGGCCGGCCCTGACATTAGCACCACAGTACCAAGTCCTGCACCCACGACGGTTTGTCTATACGACCTGGAGGCAGCGGGGGCCACCAGTCAGCAAGACCTCGGGAGACGGCGGGAGAACCGCCAGTCGGACCCGTCGGGAGTCGGCCCGGGGGAGTCGGCCGAGCCCTCCCCCGGGGCCCACGCGCCATTAATCAAGATGAGATGGGGAGTGGCCACAGTGATCGCCCGCCAGGTGGCGGGGCTATTGCCACGACCCCATGACCAAGCTTGCGTCATCAGAAGCACGGCTACAGTAATCAGCGGCCGGCAAGACCCGCCCGCGGTGGACGCGGCCTGTCGGCTCCGTACCAAACCAGTCGGCGGGCCCCAGCAGTCGGCGGAGAAGTCGGAGGTCGGAGGCACTGACGGCTGGGCCCACGCCCAGTCGAATTACCATTGTACCCCTGGGGGGGTAGGACTATATAAACCCCCCAGGGCACCCATGCAGAGGGGTTGGATCCCAGTAGTTCTAGTCCATAGAGATAGAAGGAGAGAGCTAGCCTTGCCCTCTTCTACCACCAGAAACAGCTCAAGGAGCAACCGTGTAAACACTTGGCCATAGTGATCATGCGGAGACCCCGCAGAGCAGCAGTAGGGGTATTATCTCCCCGGAGAGCCCCGAAGCTGGGTAAGATTCGCCAGCGTGCATGTCTTCGCCTCATCCCGTTTCCAGGCCCCGGCGACGTTCTACTCGCCCCCACCATGATAAGCCATCCGTTGGCATATGTCGCACCAAACCCCCGACAAGCCTCCATGGGCTCCTGTTCATCCAGCCTCCACCGCGCGCTACTCCACCGGCTACTGTTCAACCACCCCTCCACCGTCTACTGTTCATCCAGCCCTCCACACCACGCGGTCCTGTTCAACCACCCCTCCACGGGCACCCCTCCACCGTCTACTGTTCATCTAGCCCTTCACCACACCACGGGGTCCTGTTCATCCAGAGGCAACGCCACCGCTCACTGCTCATCCAACCCCCCCCCCCCGCAACGCTCACTGTTCATCCCAGAGGCAGCATCAATCGGCTTCAGTTAGCAGCAGTAGCGAAGGAATCGCTCGATCGGGTTCAGTTAACAGGCATCAATCGATCGCTCGGGTTCAGTAACGCGTAGCCTGCAGTGCAATCGCTCGGATTCAGTTAGAGCCCAACGCCTCGCTCGGGTTTAGTTAGAGCCAACGCCTCGCACACACGCGCGTACGTGTACGATAGAAATGCGCATCGCTCGGCCCCCGACCTCCCACCGTAACCGGGAACTCCCCGAAATTTTCCTCGCCCTCGCTTCTACCACGGTTTTTCCGTCATGGACGGCCCAAAGAATGTCATGCAGCTACGTCTCCATCCCGCCCAGGATGAAAAGCCCATTTTTTGTCATTATTTTTTGTCATAGAAGTAGGAGCCCACCACAACTATGATGATACCGGGTTTTGTCACAATTATCGTCATAGAAGTGTCATATGTATGACAGAAAAAAAATTCGTTCAGCCCAAAATGTCACAGATGTGTCTTTTTTTGTAGTGCTCACACCCGCGAGATCAAGACTATTTAAGCTTATTGGTAGGAAAGGGTAGTGAGGTGGAGCTGCAGCAAGCACTAAGCATATATGGTGGCTAACTTATGCAAATAAGAGCGAGAAGAGAAGCAACGCAACGGTTGTGAACTAGAAGTGATCAAGAAGTGATCCTGAAAACAACTTACGTTCAAACATAACACAAGACCGTGTTCGCTTCCCGGACTCCGCCAAAAAGATACCACCACGGCTACACACGCGGTTGATTCATTTTAATTAAGTTAAGTGTCAAGTTTTCTACAACCGGATATTAACAAATTCCCATCTGCCTATAACCGCGGGCACGACTTTCGAAAGTTCAAACCCTGAAGGGGTGTCGCCACTCCCTCTCTCATCTCGTATTCTCTCTTTTCCCATATTAAAACAAAACAGAAAAAAAGAAAGAAAAGAAAGAGGAGGTAGGGGTGGAATCTGGGCATGGGGATAATTTTCACGGACTCGTAAAAATGTGAGGAATTTAAACAAAGTGGAAAGAGGAGTTTTGGAGAAAATAGATTCGCACATGTTGAATTTAATTCAACATCGAACGGACTCTAAATGGGCTAAGATATGAGGAGATGATCCCACACATTAGATGTGATTTATGAGCAGATTTGGAACATTTATGGAGAAAGTAAAATTGCAGCTCAATTTGCAATTTAACTTAAAAAGGTCAAAAAGGAAGTATATGAAGTTGAGTCGGATAAAAGAAGAGTTGAAGAGTAGTGCAATTGTGTAATGGGTGATTCCAAGTTAATGGAATATTTATAATAGTTCCCTAATAATAGTAGGAGACTTTCATATGTTATAAAGAGAATTTCACCATGTGAACTCCCTCGATTTAAATGGATCAGAAATCCATGCAATTTATTTAAGTGAGTTTTAGTTAGCTTTAAGAAAAAGAAGTCATGATGACATGATGCCATGCAACAATATGCAATGATGAACGCAACAAGCAAAACAAAATCACATGACGAACAACGAAAAAAACATGGAAGGCTTCTGAAGCGTCGGTGTCGGGGCGTCACACAGGGGGCACCCCATAGACACACAAGTTGATCATCGATCTCTCAGCCATGTGCGGTGCCCCCCTCCACAATAATCCACCTCGGTCATATCGTTGTAGTGCTAAGGCGTAGCCCTGCGCCAGTAGCTTCATCATTACTGTCATCTTGCCGTCGTGCTGACGAAGCTCTCCCTTGTCACTCTGCTGGATCGTGAGTTTGTGGGACGTCACCGAGCCGAACGTGTGTAGATCGCGGAGGTGTCGTACTTTCGGTGCTAGGATCGGTCGATCATGAAGACGTAGGATTACATCAACCGTGTTGTCATAACGCTTCCGCTTATGGTCTGCGAGGGTACGTAGACAACACTCTCCCTCTCGTGGGATTTTTTTTGCATCACCATGATCTTGCGCTTGTCATAACGCTTCCGCTTATGCATCACCATGATCTTGCGTGTGCGTGTAATATTTTTTTTGAAATTACTACATTCCCCAATAGTGGAATCCGAGCCAGGTTTTTCCGTAGATGTTATATGAACGAGTAGAACACAAGTGAGTTGTGGGTGATAATAGTCATACTGCTTACCAGCATGTCATACTTTAATTCAGCGGTATTGTTGGATGAAGCGGCCCAGACCAACATTACACGTACGCTTACGCGAGACTGGTTCTACTGAGTGCTTCACACACAGGTGGCTGGCAGGTGTCAGTTTCTCCAACTTTAGTTGAATCGAGTGTGGCTACGCCTGGTACTTGTTGAAGGTTAAAACATCACATACTTGATGAAAAATCGTTTTGGTTTTGATGCGTAGGTAAGAACGATTCTTTCTCAGCCCGTAGCAGCCACGTAAAACTTGCAACAACAAAGTAGAGGACGTCTAACTTCTTTTTGCAGGGCATGTTGTGATGTGATATGGTCAAGACATGATGCTAAATTTTATTGTATGAGATGATCATATTTTGTAATGGAGTTATCGGCAACTGGCAGGAGCCATATGGTTGTCGCTTTAATGTATGAAATGCAATCGCCATGTAATTGCTTTACTTTATCACTAAGCGGTAGCGATAGTCGTAGAAGCAGTAGTTGGCGAGACGACAACGATGCTACGATGGAGATCAAGGTGTCGCGCCGGTGACGATGGTGATCATGACGGTGCTTTGGAGATGGAGATCAAAGACATAAGATGATGATGGCCATATCATATTACTTATATTGATTGCATGTGATGTTTATTATTTATGCATCTTATTTTGCTTAGTTCGACGGTAGCATTACAAGATGATCTCTCACTAAATTTCAAGGTATAAATGTTCTCCCTGAGTATGCACCATTGCGAAAGTTCGTCATGCTGAGACACCACGTGATGGTCAGGTGTGATAAGCTCTACGTCCACATACAACGGGTGCAAGCCAGTCTTGCACACGCAGAATACTCGGGTTAAACTTGACGAGCCTAGCATATGCAGATATGGCCTCGAAACACTAAGACTGAAAGATCGAGCGTCAATCATATAGTAGATATGATCAACATAGTGATTTTAACCATTGAAAACTACTTCATTGTCGGTGTTCTGGGAACGGTGGTCCACAGACTTGCCTGCCTGCAGCCCACGGCGTTGCTCTGCAAGCGGTCCCGTACGGCCCATCTTCACCAACAAGCATTCAAGACCCTCGCGAGGGGACAAGCTTCGCGAGGCGGATGACACAAGACCTCCCCAGGAGCGGCCTCACCAGGATGGCTTGCGAGGGGCGGAGAGATCAACGCAAGCCAAACCTCGCGAGGCTCCAATGACGTGAGCCATGACGATCGAGACCAGGCGGGCGCCAGCGCGCACAGTGTCCTTGTTTCCTCTTTGGTGCTAAGGAGGCAAGCGCAGGCGAGGAGTACCGAGGCATCAAGCAAAGGTTTCCATATCGGTGCAACGAGACCAAGACCAGCAAGACAGCAAGACGGAGGTCACCATGGAGCCCAAGGCGGCGTCACCACCAGACCCTTTAGCAGGCGAAGACTGCTTTTGTCAGGATAACTTGTACTAGCTATCCCCTTTCAAATTGGCCGTTGTGGCATCCCTTCTCGCTCAATATTTGGAGAGAGGACCAGGGCCTCTATAAATAGGATTAGCCACCATAGTAGGAGGCAACTGGGCCTCAGCCATCTCATCTTGGACTATATCCAACCCATCCTCACACCCACCAAGCACAAGAACACCTCACCTCAGGAGGTTGTTCTTCCCCTTGTACTATTCATCCTTAGCCCAAGAGGCAATCCACCACACCACACTGGAGTAGGGTATTACACCATAACGGTGGCCCGAACCAGTATAAATCTTGTGTCTCTTGTGTTGCGATTTCGTCAAGCTTGCCTTGGAGATCGTGGCGAGGTTGAGGGCGTAGGTTGGTAGGGGGAGATCTTCGTGTGCACCCCAGTGTTCGAACCTTAGGGTTTTGCCAGAACCCAAGATCCGACATTTGGCCCGCCAGGTAGGGGTGCGCCGGAGTTTTCCTTCCGTTGATTCATGCTCCACCATCTTCACGCCCATTCTCCATGGCTGGCGCCGCCCTTCCGGCTAGATCTACGGGTGCCCACAGTGACGCTTGGGGGCTCCGAGCTCTTGCTCCCGCCTTGGGGCAAGTACTGTGGCCACTCAAGTTCAAGCCGAAGATGCCGCCGCGCTACGACAGCGCGGCGGACCCGTCGGCTTTCCTGCTGGCGTATGAGGAGGACGTCCTTAAGGCCGAGGGCGACGACAAGGTCATGGCCAACTGGCTTCCCATGGCCCTCACTGGCGCACCACGCGCATAGCTGCTCAACTTCCCCGGATCCACGGTGGCATCTTGGGAGGAGTTGCGCGACCTCTTTACTATGCGCTACGCGGCGCCGGCGCACCACGCGGTTGCGCCCCTCCTCGGCAGCTCGCAAGCACCACCCTCGGATCGTCACGTCAAGCCGTTCTTTCACCAGATTGGCGCCACTTCCAAGCGCCCGGGGGCTCCGCCGGGCTGGGCCGCGCCCGAGGCCGAACTCACCTTCGAATCAGGGGATCATCCCATCTTCACCATCGGCTCGGGTGTGCTCCCAATGCTTTGCACGCCCACCATCTGCAACGTGTCCGTCACCAAGACGCTCATCCACGGCGGCGCCAGCCTCAATGTGCTCTCCATCGAGGCCTTCAGCCTTCTTCACGTACCGCTCGAGCGGCTCCGCCCTAGCAAGCCTTTCTTAGGGGTTGGTGGAGGCTCCACCCACTCCCTGGCGTCGATCCGCCTCCCCGTGACCTTCGGCACACGCGACAACTACCACACCGAGCTGGTCGACTTTGAAATCGCCCACATCGGCCTCCTGTACAACGCCATCCTCGGGTACCCGGCCCTGGCTCAGTTCATGGCGGTGACCCATCCGGCCTACAACCTCATGAAGATGCCCGGGAGCAAGGGTGTCCTCACTGTGGTTGGGGACAGCAAGGAAGCCTTGATGACGCTCAAGCTCGCCCTCAAGACCGCCGCGACAGCACAGCCCGCCGACGTGGATACCTCCAAGGCCGAGGGAGCCGCACCAACCAAGAAGAAGCAGTTTTTCACTCAAGACAAGGCAGAAACCAAGCAAGTGCCAGTTGAGGAGGACGGGTCCTCGGGGGCAACCTTTACCATAGGCGCCAACCTCGAGCCTGATCAGGAGGAGGCGTTGGTGAAGTTCTTGCACGCAAACAAGGAAGTGTTTTCTTGGGAGCCCGATAAGCTGGTAGGAGTCCCAAGAGGGGTGATAGAGCACCTCCTGAAGGTGTGCCCCAACGTATGCCCCGTAAAGCAGAGGGCGAGGCGGTAGTCCACGGAGAAGCAAGCTTTCATGGTTCAAGAGACCCACAAGTTGGAGGCTACGGGTGTCAATCGCGAGGTTCGGTACCCCGAGTAGCTAGCAAACCCCGTCGTCGTGCCCAAGAAAGGAGGGAAATAGCGAATGTGCGTCGACTTCACCAACCTCAACAAGGCCTGCCCTCAAGATCCGTTCCCTCTTCCACGCATCGACCGGATCATCGACTCCACTGCCGAGTGTGACTTGCTGTGCTTCATGGATGCGTTATCATGATATCACTAGATCAAGATGGCTGTAGAAGATGTGGAGAAGACAGCCTTCCTGACCCCGTGTGGGGTGTACTGCTACACTTGCATGCCTTTCGGGCTGCGCAACGCAGGCGCAACCTTCCAGTAGCTCATGCACATCGCCTTGGGTCGGCAGCTTGGGAGAAACGCTGAAGCCTACGTCGACGACATCATGGTGAAGTCTCGGGAGGCGAGGACCTTGATCCAAGACCTGGAGGAGACCTTTGAAAGCCTCCGCCAGGTGGACTTGCGACTCAACCCGGAGAAGTGCGTGTTTGGTGTCCCTTCTGGCAAGCTGCTAGGTTTCCTTGTGTCCCACAAGGGGATCGAGGCCAACCCGGAGAAGGTCAAGGACATTGAAGACATGAGTCCACCGCAGACCCTCAAGGAAATGCAGAAGCTTGCTGGATGGGTGACTGTGTTGGGACGCTTCCTTTCCAAGTTGGGAGAACGTGCCTTACCCTTCTTCAATCTGATGAAGAAGAAGGGCCCATTCGAGTGGACCCCGGAGGCCGACCGAGCATTTCAAGACCTCAAGAGATACCTGACCATCCCTCCAGTGATGGTGGCGCCGCGACCTCTCAAGCCCATGGTGCTTTATCTTGCCGCCACTCCCCACTCCGCCAGCCCGGCTCTAGTGGCGGTTAGGGAAGAACACCAAGCCAAGGGCGCATCGCGCCGAGCTACGCCCCCAGCAGAGACGACGCAAGACCACGAGGGCACCACAAGGGCCGCAGCATCAACAGCAGAGAATCAAGCTCAGCAGGACGACACCCCCGAACCCGCAAAGGCGCCGACAAGCGGTCAAGGATTGGGGGCTCCACCAGCTCAGGAGGCACCCCAACTCCTAGAAGGCGCAAGCCTCATCAGCGCACCTGCCCTCATCGAGCACCCGGTATACTTCGTCAGCACGGTGTTGTGGGATGCAAGAGCACGGTACCCCATGCCTCAGAAGCTCCTACTCACGCTCCTGGTGGCGTCATGTAAGCTGTGGCATTACTTTCAAGGTCACTGCATCAAGGTCGTCTCGGCCTACCCACTAGAGAGGGTGCTCAGGAGCCCCAACTCCGCTGGGAGCGATCGCCAAGTGGAACATCGAGCTGCAGGCATTCCAATTGGAGTTCAGCACCACCAGGGTCATCAAGGGAGCCGTGCTCGCCGATTTCGTGGCAGAATGGACGGACGCCCCGGTGCTTGAAATAGGCGAGGACTGGTCCCTCTCGACGGGAAGTGAGGTGCAGGACGGCTGGGTCATGTATATCAATGGTGCTTTCACGCGCCAAGGCGCGGGGGCTGGAGCAATGCTCATCTCACCCACTCAGGACAAGCTCTACTATGCCATGCAGCTCTGCTTCCAGCAGGGCGAGAAGGTCTCCAACAACATTACAGAGTACGAAGGCCTCATAGCTGGCCTAAAGGCTGCGGCGGCATTGGGGGTGAAGCGTCTAACCATCAGGGGCGACTCGCAGCTCCTTGTCAACTTCTCCAAGAAGGTATACGAGCCGAAGGACGAATACATGGAGGCATACCTCGCGGAAGTGCGCAAGATGGAGAAGCAGTTCCTGGGCTTGAAGTTGCAGCACGTGCCCCAAGGAACCAACAAAGAAGACGACGACATCGCCAGAAGGGCATCCAAGCGACAACCCTAAGAGCCCGACGTCTTCGAGGAGTGGCTCTTCAAGCCAGTGGCGACACCACCGCTTTCAAGGACAGCGCAGGTTCGGGAGGAGATCCCGCAACCACCTGCCACGGGAACCCCAGCATGTGGCCCGACTTCGGGAGAGCGTCTACTCTTGGCACTCGAGCCCCAGGAGGGATGCTGGACCAAGGAATTCAAGGAATAGCTGATGCAAGGGACGCTGCCGGAGAAGGAGAAGGAGGAGGACAGTGAGTTATACAAGAAGTGGCCAAATGACGTTTCACTGCGTTGCATCTCCAGGGAACAGGGGAAAGAGCTGCTAGCCGACGTACACGGCACCACTCGTCGTCATGAACCCTCGTCGGCAAGGAATTCCGCAGCAGATTCTACTGTCCTACGACGCTCAACGACGCAGCTGAGCTGGTGAGATCCTGCGAGGCCTGCCAATTCCACGCCAATCAAATCCATCAACCAGCTCAGGGCCTCCAGACCATTCCACTCTCGTGGCCGTTCGCAGTCTGGGGACTGGACATTCTAGGCCCGTTCCTTCGAGCGCCTGGGGGCTACCGATACCTCTATGTTGCCATCGACAAGTTCACCAAGTGGGCGGAGGTGGAAGCCGTCCGCACCATCCCAGCTGGCTCTACAGTCAAGTTCATCAAGGGCCTCGTGAGCCGTTTTGGGGTCCCCAACCGCATCATCACCGATAATGGCTCGTAGTTCACCAGTAATCTTTTCAAAATGTACTGCACTAACCTTGGAACGCAGATTTGCTACGCTTCAGTGGCACACGCCCGGAGCAATGGCCAAGCTGAACGTGCCAACGCGGAGGTCTTGAGAGGCCTCAAGACCAGGACATTCAAGAAGAAGCTTGAAGCCCGCGGCAGGGGCTAGCACGACGAACTGCAGTCCGTGCTATGGTCCATCCGCACCACCTCCACCAAGCCCACGGGCGAGACCCCGTTCTTCCTCGTCTACGTAGCAGAAGCGGTCCTTCCTGACGAGGTCAAGCATTGCTCCGCACGGGTCCTGGCATTTGATGAGATGCAGCAGGACGCCACACGGGGGATGGACCTCGTGCTGGGGGAGGAATGTCGCCGCGAAGCTGCACTACGGGCGGCAAGATACCAGCAGGCGCTGCGGCGGTACCACTGTCGCAGCGTCTGCTCCAGGATGCTCGAGGTGGGTGACCTCGTCCTGAGGTGGGTGCTCTCCAGGGAAGGGATGCATAAGCTCTCACCCATGTGGGAGGGCCCGTTCAAGGTCGTCCATGTCTCCAGGCCTGGCGTCGCGCGCCTGGAGACACATGACGGGGTACCCACCCAGAACGCCTGGAACATCCAGCACCTCCGGAAGTTCTACCCATGAAGAAAGGCACAGTGCCTGTGAAGAAGGCCCAGTGCCTGTGAAGATCTCCTCTCATGACACTCTCACGTAATAATGAGTGGGGCTGTACACGCCCCGGAATCTCAGGAGTGCTGCCCTCAGGCCTCGGGGGCTCCCTCCCACGTCCTAGTGGCAGTACTTAGCTCCGCGCTAGTGAGACGACATGAAGACTAGGCTAGGTGTCGGACACGGCTTTTCATTTGCTTTCCGTAGTTGGCTCGCCCTCTTTTAATCGAAGTTTGCTTCTGGTGTTCTTCGCTGATTTGGTTCCGTCATCTTCTGCCTCTGTTTCCGTCTTCAGTTTAGCATGTACTCTCTCTCGCATTTCTCGCGAGGGGGCTGGATGGGTGCCCTCATGAGCATTTTTCCTCTACCTTTCATCTACTTTTCACGAGGCACCCTCGTTCGAGCCCACAAGCTGGCGCACCTCTCCTAATCTGTGCCCCTCGGGTACCGCAATACGAAGCACTGGGTCAAGGCCAGCGGCGCCTGTGACCAAGGCTCGGGTGAATGATAAGCCTCTTAACAATTTTTTTACAGTTCCTAGGTGCCTACCAGGCCAAGGAGGCTTCGACAGGCACCAGGAAGCAAGCGCCTCGTGAGGAGGAGACTACTCCGAGCAAGTCAAGGAAGGAAAGGAAGAACGAAATAAAAGGGCCGCGTGCCCCTACAACGGTCCGCGAGAGCTCAGCCAGACCCCTCCTCGCGCTTCATGGAGGCATGGCGACGAGATGACCCACTGTCGCCTTCGAAGCGGGCACGGCGGCTGGTCGTAACCACCGTTGTTGGAGCTGTCGCCGGTGGAAGAGCCGCGGTAGCTGGACAAGACATGGTCGGCACCAAGGGCGGGCTCGCCCTCATCCTCATCACGACCATCGCCAAGGTTGAGCACCTCCTCGCTGTTGTTGACCTCGGGGCAGCACCTGGCGCGGCGACCATCTTCCCCAAACACCCACACATAGAGGGACGCGTCACCGTCATACTTGAAATGGAGGGTACACCACCTACCCAGGCCGCACGCGCGGGCAAATGTCTGCCTGCCGCGGGCCAGGGCTATGTTGCCCGCGACGGAGACCTCAATCGCAACCCAGGAAGCCCTGCTGCAGCAGTCGTCCGCCTGTAGCCAGAGCCCGCCTGGACCTGAGGCCGGCAGCTCATCGGCGAAGAAGCGCGGGAGCTGAAGCCAGTTGTCGGCCGGGTTCTCCGACTAGAAGACGAACATCGGCAGCACCTCCGCCAAGTGGAAGCGCGGCCGGTGAGGCCGCGCAACCACAGCACGTCTCCCTTCATCAACAGGACAGCCACGGCCGGAGCGATCCCTGCCACGTGAAGCGGCACCGCCGCGGCTGCGGGGGCCACAGCGGGGGTCGCGGTGTGCTTGTGGGGACGGCCGTGTCCACTCCTGGGCACCGAAGAGCCGGGCCCCTCGCGAGGGGCCTTCCCCTTCTCCGCGGCGGAGAACCTCTTCGATGGCACCATTGGTGTCCCTACTGGTGATGGAGCAAAGGGAGAGAAGCGAGCGGGATGGGAAGAGATGGGCGACGGGGGCTCTGCCCCCTCCCCATTTGTAGCAGAAGAAGGCCAACCAACGCCCCCATGATCACAGGTAATGATGGTTTTTCCTTGCATGCAATAAGGACTCGTCAAGTCGGGCAGTTGCCGAGGCAACATGGGGAAGCGGAACGCCCATGTCCAATCAATCGCCACACAGTGACCAAGGCCGCATGCTATTGGGGCCCGCGGTGCTCCGCACTTGCCCTTTGGCTTCGCCTCGAAGCCAAGCACGAGCACATCTTGGACCCGGGGGCTACTATCGGCGTTCTGGGAACGGGGGTCTCCATACTTGCCTGCCTGCGGCCCACGGCGTGGCTCTGCAAGCGAGCCCGTACAGCCCATCTTCACCAACAAGCATTCAAGACCCTCGCGAGGGGACAAGCCTCGTGAGGCGGATGACACAAGACCTCCTCGGGAGCGGCCTCACCAGGCTGGCTCGCGAGGAGCGGAGAGATCAAGGCAAGGAAAACCTCGCGAGGCTCCAATGACGTGAGCCATGATGATCGAGACCAGGCGAGCGCCAGCGCGCACAATGTCCTTGTTTCCTCTCTGGTGCTAAGGAGGCAAGCATAGGTGAGGAGTAATGAGGCGTCAAGCAAAGGTTTCCATATCGGTGCAACGATACCAAGACCAGCAAGACGGCAAGACGGAGGTCACCATGGAGCCCAAGGCGGCGTCACCACCAGAGCCTTTGGCTGGCGAAGACTGCTTTTGTCAGGATAACTTGTACTAGCTGTCCCCTTTCAAATTGGCCGTTGTGGCATCCCTTCCCGCTCAATATTTGGGGAGAGGACCAGGGCCTCTATAAATAGGATTAGCTACTACAGTAGGAGGCAACTGGGCCTCAGCCATTTCATCTTGGACTAGATCCAACCCATCCTCACACCCACCAAGCACAAGAACACCTCACCTCAGGAGGTTGTTCTTCCCCTTGTACTATTCATCCTCAGACCGAGAGGCAATCCACCACACCAGACTGGAGTAGGGTATTACACCATAACGGTGGCCCGAACCAGTATAAATCTTGTGTCTCTTATGTTGCGAGTTCGTCGAGCTTGCCTTGGAGATCGTGGCGAGGTTGAGGGCGTAGATTGGTAGGGGGAGATCTTCGTGCGCACCCCAGTCACTACAAAAAAATACACTTCCGTGATGATACGTGTTTGTCACAGTAGGTCACGTTTTCTATCATGCATGTACATCCATGACAATTTTATGACAGAATCAAGATAGTCATACCTGTGGTGTCGTAGAAGTGTTCCATGATGATAAATCGCGTGTCACAGAAGTGCTTTTGTCAAGGGTGACCGACACGTGGCATCCACCGTAACGGAACGCCGTTAAGCTATCGGGTCCGGTTTTGGATCCGATAACCCGTTAACAGCCCCGACCAATGAGGATTTTCCATGTGTAAAATCATCATTGGCGGGAGGAAACACGTGTCGGCTCACCGTTGGGACAGATGTCGTCCACTCATTGGACCCAAACCGCCTATGATACGTCGACATGTGGCATGGCCCAACAAAGGCCCATTCCTATGAAAAGGCCGGCTCGTTTGACTTGGTCAAAAGGTGGCTGGCTGGCCCACGGCAAGCCTGTTAACGGCCTGTTCGCATATAGCCCATTTATAGCCCGCTATCCCAGGGCCCGTTTACGGCCTATCCGAATTAGGCCCAGTAGCGTCATCTGGGCCATCCAATATAATTCCCGCCCATTTTAACTTCCGGCCCATGTATGGCCCATGACGTCTTTCGGCCCATATGAGGTCCTTAGTAACCCTCGGCCCCTTAACGGCTCGTGGTAAAACTGGCCCGTAATGAATAGTGTATCACTTTATACCCATTAACGACCCATTATTCCATTGGGCCGTTTCTAGCCCATGTTATCTTTCGGCCTTCTCAGGGCCCATTTATTCTTGGGTTCATTTCCAGCATTCGGTTACTTACGGCCCGTTACTATCATTTTCTGCTTGTGGGCCAAATTCAGCCCGTGGTTACAGTCGGCCCGTTTGTGGCCCATTAATACGTTGGGCCATTTTCATGTCGAAAAAAACCCGTTGGGTTGTTTTCATAGAGTTCTCAAATACGTCCTATTAACGGCCCGTTATTGTCCACGAATAGTACGGCCCATGATTGGCGAAATAATGATACGCCCCGTAGAAGGCCCATGGATCTTACGGCCTATAAAAGGCCCATGGATCGTACGGCCCGTAGAAGGCCAATGGATCCTATGGCCCGTATAGAAGGCCAATGGATCCTACGGCCCGTAGAAGGCCCATGGATCATACGGCCCGCAGGAGGCCCATCGTTACAATAGTCCATGTGTTGCCATGATTATTTTGGCGTAGTTTCCAAAAATAGGTCATTGTGGCCACTAGAAAAACACAAAAAAAGAACTGCAGTGACTACAAGCACCACAAAAAAAGACACATCCGTGACATTTTGGGTCGAACGAAATTTTTTTCTGTCATACATATGACACTTCTATGACGATAATTGTGACAAAACCCGATATCATCATAGATGTGGTGGGCTCCTACTTCTATGACAAAAAATCATGACAGAAAATGGGCTTTTCGTCCTGGGCGGGCCGGAGACGCAGATGCATGATATTATTTGGGCAGTCCATGACGGAAAAAACCGTGGTAGAAAGCGAGGGCGAGGAAAATTTCGGGGAGTTCCCGGTTACGGTGGGAGGTCGGGGGCCGAGCGATGCGCGTTTCTCTCGTACACGTACGCGCGTGTGTGCGAGGCGTTTGGCTCTAACTGAACCCGAGCGAGGCGTTGGGCTCTAACTGAACCCGACCGATTGCACTGCAGGCTACGCATTACTGAACCCGAGCGATCGATCGATGGTTGTTAACTGAACCCGATCGAGCGATTCCTTGGCTACTGCTGCTAACTGAAGCCGATCGATGCTGCCTCTGGATGAACAGTGAGTGTTGCGGGGAGGTTTGGATGAACAGTTCCCGGTGGGGGTGGATGAACAGGACCCCGTGGTGTTGCCTCTGGATGAACAGGACCCCGATCGATCGAGCCGGTTGGGGCTAGATGAACAGGACCCCATGGAGGGCTGGATGAACAGGACCATCCCGTGGAGGGCAGGATGAACAGTAGACGGTGGAGGGGTTCCCGTGGAGGGGTGGTTGAACAGGACCCCGTGGTGTGGAGGGCTGGATGAACAGTAGATGGTGGAGGGGTGGTTGAACAGTAGCCGGTGGAGTAGCGTGCGGTGGAGGCTGGATGAACAGGAGCCCGTGGAGGCTGGAGGAGGTCGACGATGGATGAACAGTAGCTCGTGGAGGCTGGAGGGGGTCGACGGTGGAGATGAACAGTATCCCGTGGAGTCCCGTTTTGCGGTACGCCACACCCCTCCCGATGAACAGGACCCCCATTTCGACCGTAGCGCTCCAACACAAGTCCGTTTCCTCCGTTTTGCGGTACGCCACACCCCTCCCGATCAACAGAACCCCCGTTTCGACCGTAGGAGGTCCGTTTCCTCCGTTTTGCGGTACGCCACACCCCTCCCGATCAACAAGACCCCCGTTTTGACCGTAGGAGGTCTGTTTCCTCCGTTGTGCGGTACGGCAGGCCTCGTTTCCATCGCCTCTTCCGTCCAAGCCCTCCCGATGAACACGACCATGCCTTCCGTTCCGACCCATGAACACGACGACGACGCTGTTTCTCCATTCCGACCCAGCCATGTACACGAGCCCTCGCCGTACGTATGCGCGAGTAGGCGTTCGAGACCCCGCCCGTATGTACACATACGTGGCCGTATTTTCTTTCTTGCACCCTGGCCGATGTACGTACGTGTACATGCTACGTGCGCGCCTCTACTACGACACATGCGCGCCTCTACATCGGCCAGTATGTACGTACACGTTCGCGACCAGAATGACAACACTACGTACGCTTCGACCAGGTGGGTCCCGACTGTCAGGCACTTCCTTGCCTGCAAAGATGTAGCTGGTGGGTCCCAGCAGTCAGGGGGCGAATCGTTTTTTTTTGGCCGGACGCACTTCCATGCGTGTGAAGATGTAGCTGGTGGGTCCCAGCAGACGGGGGGGTGGGTCCCAGCAGTCAGGGGGCGAATCGTTTTGGTTTTCTTTTTTTTGCCCGGACGCACTTCCTTGCGTGCGAAGATGTAGCTGGTGGGTCCCTGCAGTCAGGGGGGCGAATCGTTTTTTTTTGCCCGGACGCACTTTCTTGCGTGCGAAGGTGTAGCTGGTGGGTCCCAGCAGTCAGGGGGGAACGTTTTTTTCGTGAAATACGGTGGCCCGTCCGGTGGGTCCCTGCTGTCAGGTGGAGGAATCATTATTTTCCGCGTAATAAGGAGGCACTTCCTTGCTGCCGCCGTGGACCCAGCTGTCAGCCTCTCCACGTACAGTCCACGTCCGATGGAAGTCGTTCCTTGACCACGTTGACCACGCCGCGCCGAGAGCACCAGGGCGGTGGACGACGGCGAGGCCTAGGAAGGGGACGATGCGGAGCCGGTGAAGACGCGGCAGTGGATGCCCATGCGGAGAGGAGTATGAGGATTCACTCGCTCGGCTGCGGTGTGAGGCTGCCGGCACCGCAGGGCCTGGCCAGTGGTGGGAATAGTAGGGGCAATGATGCCTCCGCGGCAGCACAGCCGGCCACGGGAGGCAAGAGCAGGCGGCACGACCAGCGCTGCTTTGGGCGGCCGGAGCAAGAAGACCAGAGGTTGAAGAAGCACTACGGCCGTTGGATGGACATCGTACGGTCACTGCAGCTAGAATCGTTTATATTGACTAAGTTGACAAAGCCCTTGGTACATCAACTTAGTAGGCCCACAGGTCAGCTTCCGAAACGGTGCGCCCCAGATGTTAGGGGGAGGAATCATTTTTTGGGCGGGTGAAGCTAGAATATCCGAGATTGAAGAAGAAGCACGACATCCGTTGGATGGACATCCAACGGCCACTGCTGCTAGAACCGTGTGTTGACTATAAGTTGACAAAGCCTTGCATACGCATCAACTCTGTTTTTTTAGGGGACGCGTCAACTTAGTAATGCCAGAAGTGTGTGGCAGAGAACTTATAGCCCATTTGAGATTTGTAAGAATGTGTAGCCCATTTTTGAATTCTAATGGAATTTACTACAGCCCATTTACAGTTTGTTAAAAGTACAACCCATTTCAACCAACCGTTCAAAACAAAATTCAATAAAATTTCCCACATTTTGATGGGATCTGAAATATTTTTATCCCGAAATTTCTAGTCAGATTAAATAAATTTGTATTACGTAAAAATCCAACGAAACATTGTGCTCGCAACAATTAATGAAATTAAAATTTTCAATATCCGAAAATAATATTTTATAAAGTAATCACGTGTTTGGTGCATTTTTTTATAGTTACTGCCCAGTTTTTACAATTACATCCCATTTATTATTTCTTAAAGCCCATTTTCTTGTTAAGCCTAATGCATCCCTCCTAGGAAAGATTTGCAGCCCAGCGGGGCGTAGAATAACAACTTGACCTTGCCTGGGTATTCCTAAAAAAAGTATAGCTGGGCTAGCCATTTTCAACTTGAAAAAAATTAATATCTGGGCTGGATATCTGGCCTGGGCTAGACGGGCCACAGCCCGCCCAGTTAATACCTGCAGCAATGTTTTCGTTGTTGTTCAGAGGAGAAAAATTAATGTCTGGGTTAAACATCGAAAAACTCTGTAGTGCTCACACCTCAAAAACACAAATACTGCTCGAGCTGCTTGGTCCCAGCTGTCGGCCGCTTCTTGTGCAATTCTCTCGTTTATTGACTACTACATAGGTTGACAATGGTGTGGGACCGTGATGTCAGGAAACCAGGGGGAAGAAAAATAAATTACTCCAGCGAGCGCCTCCACCTCTGCCTCGTTGTCTCACGTGGAAACCCCTTTCCTCCCTTTTTTTGCTCGGGTAAGGACCAATGCATGCAGCACGTCCATGCGGTTATTAGGCAAGAAATAAAAGCACTTTGCATGCTACGAATTACGATGGCCTGCATGGGTAGCTAATAAGGCATCCTCTTAATTGTTGTGATTAAATGTTGTGTTTAGAAGAGAGAAATATTCTTCTTTTCCACCAATCTGCTTGCACCTAGGTCGTGATGCACCTTCTAATATGAGTTATTCACCTAGACGGAGGGAGTATAGTTTTATACATACATACATATATATATAATAAGGAGGCACTTGTGTATGTGAGGCTATGGACCTGGTGGGTCCCCATTGTCATCCTCTCCATGTAAAGTCATCTCCTTGCCCGCGCACGCTTTCTGCCCGAAACAGTCAGCGATGCCCGCCCCGCTTCCCGGTGCAGGCAATTGCTCTGCCTTCAAACGACACAAGTGTCGTCCGTCCGTCCATCTGCCGCCCACATTAATGATACGCGGTTGCCGAGGTGGCTACTCCGGTGCCACACATCCGTCCCTCCGCCCGCCCACCATTGCTATATAAACTGCTGCACCGGCCATAGCCGCAGTCATCTGCATCCGTTCCCTTTCTCCTGTCCACACCACTACTGCCCACCATGGCTTCCTCATGCTCGAGCTCTTCGGGACGGGCGGACGACGGACCACAAGGAGATGGCAACCATTGCTACCGACCGGCTGGCCGGCAGGCAGCCGAAGGACGACGACGTCCCAATGGAGAACATGGTAGTTGACGATCTGGCGCCAACCCCCTCTTCCACGCCATCCTCGCCGGTGCATTGCACCATGACCATCGGCGAGGCCCATGCCCAATATATGGACAGTCTGAGGCAGATGCGTCAGGAGCAGTTCTGGGAGGCGCAGGCCGATGCCGCCTACAACCACCATCTCCTCCAGGAGCACCTACATGCGGAGGAGCAGATCACCGCGGAGCGGGCGGAGCTGGAGGCGCTGCTCGACTCGTACCGCTCCGCCCGCAAGGGCCGCCTCGAGCGCTGGTGGTACCGCATGTGGGTGGCGGAGGCTGCGGCCGCCTACAAAGAGGCTAGCAAAGCGGGCGATGAAGCGGGCAATGCGCTGTTTGGCGAGACCGAGGACGAGGCAAAGGATAATGCCGGCTCCGACGAGTCCCCGCTCCGCTGGCGTCGACGAGGCCCTGCTCCGCCCAGGCCCCGTGGCGCCAACAACGAGGCAGAGGACACCGCCGGCTCCGCCAAGGCCCCGCCCCGCCAACAACGAGGCAGAGGACATCGCCGGCTCAGCCGAGGCCCCACCCTGCCGGCAACACGGGGGAGGATTTCCACCGCTCCGCTGAGGCGCCGCCCGCCGGCAACGAGACAGAGGACATTGCCGGCTCCGCCGAGGCCCTGCCCCACTGCCAACGAGGCCGCGCCACACAGAAAACGAGGAAGAGTAGAACACGGTAGGTCGCCGCCGCTCGGGTCCAAGTAAGGCCACCGCTGCTACCCTCCTGTTGAAGCCAAGCTAGGCGGGTTGACCATTGACGGCCGGTTAGCTTCTTGGCGGTGACGTCGAGTCAGGGAGTTATGCTGGAGAATAACGCTGCTTCTACTTAACTGCTGGTGCAGTTGGCTGACTGACATGTGGGCCCAACAGGCCACATGTCAGTTACGCAACTACACCTGCAGTTAAGTCACTGAAGCATCTGTTTGGCTCAGCGGGACACAGGTGGGTAGCTTCGGTTAATTAATTATACCTCCTTCGTCACCAAGCTTCCTCCTTCGTGGATCTCATTGGCACTCTTGATGTGGAAGAAAAGGCGAGAGCAAAGGACACACATTGAGGGAGTCCTGGATTAGGGGGTGTCCGGATGGCCGGACTATACCTTCAGCCGGACTCCTGGACTATGAAGATACAAGATTGAAGACTTCGTCCCGTGTCCGGAAGGGACTTTCCTTGGCGTGGAAGGAAAGCTTGGCGATACGGATATGTAGATCTCCTACCATTGTGACCGACTTTGTGTAACCCTAACCCTCTCCGCTGTCTATATAAACCGGAGGGTTTTAGTCCGTAGGACAACATACAGAACAACAATCATACCATAGGCTAGCTTCTAGGGTTTAGCCTCTCCGATCTCGTGGTAGATCTACTCTTGTACTACCCATATCATCAATATTAATCAAGCAGGACGTAGGGTTTTACCTCCATCAAGAGGGCCCGAACCTGGGTAAAACATCGTGTCCCTTGCCTCCTATTACCATCCGGCCTAGACGCACAGTTCGGGACCCCCTACCCGAGATCCACCGGTTTTGACACCGACATTGGTGCTTTCATTGAGAGTTCCTCTGTGTCGTTGCCATCAGGAAGGATGCCTCGCCCCGTCTTTAAAGATGTAACCGTTGCTAAGGAAGCTTTGGTTGTCGGCCAAACCCTCCGGCTAGGTGGTTTTCTTATGACCGCCTGTTCGGCTTCTACGCCGACGATGACCTCTCAAGCCATCGAAAACAATCTTCATGTCAGCTCGGAACTCACCGAGCAATTAGATCCAATGGAGCTCTCCTCCATAAACGAGCTCTTGGATCGCATCGCCACCTAGGGAGTTGCTACGGATTATGACCAGATTGGGCCTAAACCCGATCTGAGAGAGATTAACTCTCCCCAAGTCACCCATCACGTTGCCATGATAGAGGGACAGTGCGGCGACCCTTCATCTATCTTAGGGACTAGCTACGTCCGGATTCCCGATCCCTCCAAGCCGGATACCCATGGAGGGGAGGATATCACTCAAGACCTGAACTTAGAGTCAGGTGATGGGCTGGATTCATTGGACAACATCCAGAATCCAAATTTTCGAGTTCGGAAATTCCTCGGCCTCTGAGCCTCAGATTGGGTGAGGCTTCAGATTTAATTCCACCCACCCACCCGAACATAAGCGATCTACCCCTCTACCGCCTCCTTCAGCGCACCGAACACTTCGAATGGATAGATGCAGCCATGGTCGGACTCGACGAAATAAAAGCCATATTGGCAACAAACCCAGTCCTGGCCGCGCCAAACATTGGCGAACCAATGCTATTGTACATTGCAGCAACACATCAGATTGTAAGCGCAGTGCTCGTAGTCGAACGAGAAACAGACGGACACAAATTCCCCCTTCAAAAGCTGGTCTATTATGTGTCCATTTTCCTCACTCCGTGCAAATCACGGTACCCGCATTATCAAAAGATTGCTTACGCGGTATTCATGGCATCCCGGAAGCTACGACACTACTTTCAAGAGTGTTCAATAACAGTAGCCTCGGAAGTACCACTTAACGATATTATAAACAACTGTGACGCAACGGGCCGGATTGCAAAATGGGCCATTGAGCTCCTCCCGTTCGACATAACTTATAAGCCACGGCGAGCCATCAAGTCGCAAGTTTTGGCTGACTTCGTCGCAGAATGGACGGAGGCCGAACTCCCTAAAGAGTACGGCACATATTCAAATTGGATCATGCATTTCGACGGCTCCAAGATGTTGGCCGGACTAGGGGCTGGCGTTGTTTTGACGTCCCCCACAGGAGACACAGTTCAATACGTACTCCAGATTATGTACACAGACTCCAACAATGCAGCCGAATATGAGGCCCTTTTACATGGTCTCCGGATGGCAGTATCCATGGGCATTCAACGCCTAGAGGTGCGCGGGGACTCGAACCTCGCAATATCCCAAATAAATGGAGACTTCGATGCCAAAGATCCAAAAATGGCAGCTTACCGCAACGCCGTCCTAAAAATGTTAGCTCGGTTCGAAGGGCTTGAATTTCACCATATAGCCCGGGAAAATAATCAGGCGGCAGATGTCCTGGCACGCATCGGCGCAAAACGCGATGTAGTCCCCCCCAACATCTTCTTGGAAAGGTTGTTCAAGCCATCTGTAGTATGGGAAGGGGAGCCGAACAATAACAGCCCGAACCCAACCGCACTGCCTGACACCGAACATTCTGACACAATCAGAGGCTCTGCCAACGAAATAACACCTTCAGCCCACGTAATAATGGCCGTCATCTCCCCGTGGATAGAACCATTCCTCGCCTGCCTTACTAGGCAGGAACTCCCCGAGGACCAAAATGAGGCATGCTGCTTAGTGCGGCGATCCAAAGCCTACAAAGTCCATGAGGGAGAGCTTTATAAAAAAAGCACTACCGGAGTCCTTCAAAGGTGCATCTCCGAAGAGGAAGGGCGGAACCTCCTGGCTGAAATTCATGCCGGACTCGGCGGTCATCATGCTGCAGCTCGATCCCTTGCAAGCAAGGCCTTCCGTACAAGCTTTTATTGGCCGACGGCCCGGGCAGACACCCAGGACTTAGTCCAACGATGCGTCGGTTGCCAGCTCTTTGCAAACCAAAGCCATATGCCACCCACCGCCCTCCAAACTATCCCCATCACTTGGCCCTTCGCGGTCTGGGGGCTTGACATGGTTGGACCCCTTAAAGGCGGAACCCACAAGAAAAAATACTTACTGGTCATGGTGGATAAGTTCACCAAATGGATAGAAGCCAAGCTTGATAAGACGGCCGAATCCGGACCAGTGATAGACTTTATATCCGGGGTTGTACACTGTTACGGCGTCCCCCACAGCATCATCACTGATAACGGCACGAACTTTACGGCCGACGAGGTAAAACTCTGGTGCAAAAACATGGGCATCAAGCTCGATTATGCTTCCGTCTATCACCCACAAACTAACGGCCAGGTCGAACGTGCAAATGGTCTTATCATGAGCGGCATAAAACCCAGATTAGTGCGGTCCCTCAAGGAATCTAACACGCACTGGGTAGAGGAGCTCGACTCCGTACTCTGGGGGCTGCGGACCACGCCGAATGGCACCATCGGATACACACCATTCTTTATGGTGTACGGCGCAGAGGCAATTTTGCCTTGCGACATAATTCATGACTCACCTCGAGTGCGCATGTACGAAGAAAGAGAAGCCGAGCTCGATCGGCAGGACAGTTTGGACGCATTGGAGGAGGAGCGTGACGTGGAAAAAGCCCGTTCCACATTCTATCAACAGCAGGCTCGAAGATACCAAAGCAGAGAAGTACGGGCTAAAAATTACAATGTTGGCGAATTAGTTCTACGCCTACCGGACAAGAAAAAGGACAAACTTAATCCCAAGTGGGAAGGTCCCTTCATAATTAACCAAGTCCTGACTGGTGGAGCGTACCACCTGCGAGATGCATCAGATAACCGACTCGAGCCGAACCCATGGAACGCAGCCCGTCTCCGAAGATTCTATGCCTAGCACCGGACTCTGTGTTCGTCTCCTTCCTCTGTCCATTTTTTATATACTGTCTATCTTACATTTCTCTCCTTCTCCCCTTCCTTTCTCTTATAGCCTTTAAAGGCTCATCAAATGACGTGCTATTCGCACTCATTAAACCTGGGGGCTTCTTTTAACAGAAGCTTATTTATACGGGCTTCATGCCCAACACATGTGTTACACTTCCGCATGTACCTTTTATTTCACCATTATATGCATCGATATGACTTAAGTTTTGGCCAAGCTGGGTTGCCTGGCTCCTGTGCTTACCCCTACGTTCCCGATTATTCGGCTAGGCGGTAAAGGGAGCACCTCTGCGATTGTTACTGCCGGATCAGCCAGATGTGTACCTCAGGCTGGGTGAAGCCAAAAGCTAGCGTTCTTAAGGGAATATTCGGTCGGTGACCTAAAAGATGATCTTTTCACTTATTTATTTATGCGCCCCCAGATGCTTTTTCCCGCGTCTTTTTCGCAGAATGGGCAGGCACTTTAGGGCATGCCTCCCAGGGAAAGGAACCCCTAACGGAACTATTCTCCCTGGAAGATGTTTCTTACTAACCATGTAATATAACATAACTAGTCGGGCACTTGTCTGTTCACGCACTAATGACCCCTACGCCTGGTCTCCATGCATTCCCCGGTTCTTATATAACCGCATGGGAATTCGGACACACTCCGGACCGTCAGGTCCCGAGGCTGAAGCGAAAAGGTTGGCCATGAAAAACGATCTACAATCCGGCTAGAAGGCATTATAAATGTCAATTAAATTACATAGTCATTCTGACTGATAGTATTCCTCTTCAATACCATCTAACAGGCTGTCTAATTTACAGTCCTGCTGGGAATACTTTGCGGCCAATTCTACTTGGCCGTATACTAAGCTTACAAGGATCTCCTTCCCATCGGGCCCCACAGGACCGACCTCGGCCATGTGGTTGGGATCAACCATTGTGTACCGCATCTTCACCATGGCCCAAGCCTCCCTAGCGCCTTGACGGCAGGCCGATATCTTCCACAATCGGAAGCGCTGCCATGCTCCCTTTAGCTTCTTCGCAAGCTCTCCAAGACCTTCGGGCATGGAGATGGATGGCCACAAGGCCTGGGCGACGCCTTGCATCGCCTGCCGAACTCGCTCGAGCAGTTGCGAGAGCTCGGGAAGAAGGTCACCCGTAGAACCGGGCATCTCCTCTGCAGGATGACCTGTTAGCACACCTACAGACATTACTCTGTTAGTCGACTTCCCCGTCGAACTTTTTTTCAAAGGTTCGTTCAAGCACTTACTAAATATGCCGCGCCGAAGCCGCTGATTCTCCTTAACGGAGTCTGACAGCTGGGCACGAACATATTTCAGGTCGATGGCCAGCTTGGTGTTGGCATCTTGGAGATCGTTCTTCTCCCGCCTCACCTTTGTCAGCACCTTCTCACCAGCCTTCAGCTAGCTTAGGAGTTGTTGCCTTTCCGGACTCAATCCGGCGCCATCTGCAAATTCATTTGTCAGATTCGCACCCATGTCGTGCTTCACAAAATACTTATCTTTCGAAGTGTATATTACCAGAGGGGGTCTCCTTGGGCTCCCCTGCCGCGGCTAGTGCGGCCTCAAGTTGGGCTTTGCACGCTTCCAGCTCCTGGGACAGTAGGGAATTGTTTTCTGTAAGAACCTGCATAACAAATGATCCTTAAATCAGTTATTCTAACTGTTTCAAGTCTCGGGGGCTACTGGTATATATATAATTACCAAAATTTTCTTACCCGTATGTCTTCTACATATTGCTCCGTGGCTCTGGCTAGACCATTTTGAGCGGCACGGAGGTACGCATCTCCCAAATTGAAGGCATCTAATGCCTCTCGGGAGAAACAAGCGTCGCGAAGAATTGTCCGGCGACGCCTGTGGTCCATGGCACTCTCCACCTCAGAGTTGGTGGCAGACAACCTGTCCACATCCTCCGTCAGAGAAGCGTCTGGTGCGCGCCTTATGTTCGCCTCCGCCTCCGGACCAGGCTTCGGAGCCTGGCTGGTGGAGGCGCGATTGGCAGCCTCTCCGGATATAGTCCGGCGAGGTCTCTTTGTCCTGAAGAGAGCACGAGTGTTAATATGCCTTGAAGGTATAACACCTGGGATAAGGGGGCGCGCCATACCTTTGCGCTGACGCCTCGGTCCGGACTGCACTTCTTTTCTGCCCACGGGGCCTTGTGGCCCCTTGTTGGCTTGTCGCCGCAGGTTCGGCCTCCCGTCTCAAAAACCTCCCCTGCAAAGCTCGGTTGTAATCAGGAAACTGAAAACATGAGAGGGCAGACCCCTATTCGGGGTACTGGGACTTCGATCTCAGTTACCTGGGAGGCCGGGATTAGCCCTGGGTAATCGGCCGTAATGGACACCAAGGCGTTGTCCTTGCTCAATTGATGGAACACTCCATCAATTAGCTCCACAGATAAGTCCGGATCCTCTTGAGAGGCCGGGTCGAGGGACCGTCCTGGGTCCTCGGGTTGTGGAGGAGGGCTGTTTATTTCTTTGACAGCCTGGCGCAGTTCCTGCGTTAAAGTCGTTAGACTGAATATTTAACAATGGTAATATAAAACGGATGGGCAAGTAAACCACTTACCCAGCTTGGGGGATTGTACATAGAAAATCCACCTTGTGGGTTGACGCGGAGAAATTCCTCCTCTTCTCCCTTGTACAAAGCGGACAAGGTCTTTGTTAGGGCCGCAGCCAAATCCGGTCCCTTATGGCCGTAGCGGGTGGCGTCGTCCTCCCCGTTGAAATCCCACATGGGGTGGCCTCTGTACTGTAGTGGCTGCACCCCTCGCATGATGCATGCGGCCATGACCCCGATCATGGTCAGTCCGGAATGAGCTAACAATCTTATCCGGCCCATCAGGTAATGGATGTCCTTGTCACTTTCCCTCTGAGGGCTCCGTGGACGCCAGCTTAGGCGCTTCTTTAGTGGAGCACTGTCGAACTCAGGGAGGCCGATCCGGACAGGATCTGGCAGCGGGACGTCCTCTATGTAAAACCATTCTGAAGGCCAGTCCTCGGACGCCTTCTTTGGGGTTTCGGATAGATATCCGGTCCCGGCGATGCGCCACACTCCGGCTCCGCCCACTTGATATATCGACCCCTTCTGAGAACGGGGCGCAAGGCAGAATAGCTCTTTCCACAGCCCGAAATGAGCCTCAACACCCAAAAACAGCTCGCAGAGGGCTACGAAGCCCGCGATATGCAATACGGAGGCAGGCGTAAGATTGTGTAGCTGGAGGCCATAGAACTCCAGGAGCCCCCAGAGAAACGGATGGATTGGAAATCCGAGCCCTCTTATTAAATAAGGGACGAGGCATACCCGCTCTCCTTTGGAGGGATTAGGGGCACTCTCCGCTTGCTCTCCGCCATTATAGATGGCAAGACCGGCTCGAACCGGGACCATATAGGTCGGGGGGAGAAATCCCTTGGTCTGGAGCGTCACTAGCTCTCTATGCGGGATGGAGCATCTCTCCCAATATCCAGGCTGAGGGCTGGAAGGGCGAAGGGAGGAGTTGCGACGGCTGGCCATGGTGGTATGGACCTTTGTCGGATGTGCTCTGATGAACACTTGCGAAGGGGAGAAGGTGTGGTTTGGATCTAAATCCTCGTCCCCTTAAATGGGCGGCTCATTTACGCGGCTAGGGGTGTGGATGTAAAAACACTCAGACTTTTCATATTCGTTTGACACGTGGGAGATGGCCATTATTGGGCGTAGAAGCCAAGGAGCGCAACATTTACAAGAAACCGGACTTTATTCAACAGGTACACGGAATTTGGAGGAGAACCCGCCTTGCAATGCCGAAGACAATCTGCGCACCGGACTCATCGTCATTGAAGCCTGGTTCGGGGGCTACTGAGGGAGTCCTGGATTAGGGGGTGTCCGGATGGCCGGACTATACCTTCAGCCGGACTCCTGGACTATGAAGATACAAGATTGAAGACTTCGTCCGTGTCCGGAAGGGACTTTCCTTGGCGTGGAAGGCAAGCTTGGCGATACGGATATGTAGATCTCCTACCATTGTAACCGACTTTGTGTAACCCTAACCCTCTCCGGTGTCTATATAAACCGGAGTGTTTTAGTCCGTAGGACAACATACAGAACAACAATCATACCATAGGCTAGCTTCTAGGGTTTAGCCTCTCCGATCTCGTGGTAGATCTACTCTTGTAATACCCATATCATCAATATTAATCAAGCAGGACGTAGGGTTTTACCTCCATCAAGAGGGCCCGAACCTGGGTAAAACTTTGTGTCCCTTGCCTCCTATTACCATCTGGCCTAGACACACAGTTCGGGACCCCCTACCCGAGATCCGCCGGTTTTGACACCGACACACATGCTTGAGGAATTGAGGGAGGATCTAGTGCCAATATGGTACAGAAGAACTTCCAGCCCCACAAGTTCAAGAACAAGGGCAAGTTTGATGGTAAAGCAAAGTTTGATGGGAAGAACAAGGCTGTGCAACACATGAACTTCAAGAAGAAGAATGACAAGAAGAAAGGTGTTTGTCATGTGGTGATCCTGATCATTGGGCTCCTAGTTGCCCTAATCGCTATGACAAGCTAGGCCGGTTAATTAATTATACATCCAGTGCACCCCTTTATAGTTGAAATGTAATGAAATCCGGCATGTTTATATGAAATCCGACCGTGTATGAATGAATTTATTTCGATTAGTTCGAATTCCTGTATCACTGGCATTGGATGAACATGCAAAACAATACGTACTAGCATTATTCCCAGGGTGATCACCTCGTTGGCAGCAGTTTCACATGTACTCCCTCCGGTCCTTTCTAGTCTACATACAAGTTTTGTCTGCAGTCAAAGTATCTCTACTTTGACCAATCTTATACAAAAAAGTATGCACTTACACAATGTGCGAAGTAAAAAAGAACAGAAGGAGTAAAAAGAGTTTGAGCAGCTTTTTAGCGTTTCTGTACATTGCAATCAAACACACAGGCCTGGCAATCCATAGAGAACATTCAAAACAATCGATGATTATGCATCTCAGCGACTCACATGTCAGAGGCAATATTTACTTCACAACTAAAGAATAAAGAAAAAATTAATCGACGCTGGTGACAGCAAAGGGCGTCCCATTCGAAAATATCAAACGCATGTCTTGCTAAAATCAATGAGAAAAATTTGACAAGGTTGTCCCATTCCAAAATATCAAATGCCTGTGATTGTGGAATGGACAGGGTTTGCCATCAGTTTGGACATTGACATGGCACCTCGTGCTAAATAAACCAGCTGTTCTTTTTGTGTAGTTCCACCAAAATCAACCAAATTCACGCGTAGCTTGTATGATTTCGCCCTTATATGTTGCAACGCCTTGAACTTATCGGCACCTCCTTTCTTGTGGTGGAAATGAATGATTCGATGTATTCATGAACATTTTGTGCAGTTCCCATTGAAATCAAGCTAAGCACCCCTATTTGCACAAATACAAAAAAGTGATTAGTATAGAGCAAACTGTACTATGAATTGACAGTTTCAACAGGCACATACATGGTCCATGTAGAGCACACTTTTAGAAAAATGGAACTCACCAGAAAGAATCCTAGAACAACAGCAAAAAAATGGAGATTTTGTCAGTCCTTCTGAGCTGAAGTTAGTTTGGTCTTGTGGGGAGTAATGTAACCATCCTTCAACTGCTCCTTCTGATGATAAGATAGACAGGGCTTCTTCATCCTGGCATAATCGGAACTGGTCACTTCACGTACTCCATATTCTTCTTCAGAGGAAGATGATCTTGTTGTGCAATGACAAGAGGACTACTAAATGCTAGCATCACTGTTTGCTCAAAAAAAGGAAAGGAAATATTTAAAACATCATAGATGAAGCACTTCTCAAGGACAATACCACTTTTTCATGACAGTATCTAAACAGTAGCACAACACCAATAGAGATGACAAAGCTCAATCATATGGATGAAATCAGTGGGCGAGTACCAACCTTTGTCAGGAGGCTTATTGTGTAGAGCATACAGATGAAGCATCTACGGTGGTGGCCAAGCTTACTATATACTCCTCGATTAGTTTAATGTTCCCAACATCTTCTTGTGCAATTCGACTAAAATATATGGTATCTTCAAAGAAGATCCCTGTTTGCACTTTGCACAAGTAGAGATAATTACATATTACATTAAGAGTGGCATCAAATCAGTGGCAAAAAAATTGCTCGTTCCAGCCATAGCAATAAATTAAGATGCAAAACTATATCATTACTTGTGCCATCACAGTTCCAGTGCTTCATTACAGCACCGGGAGTTGATTTTTGTTTTTCTTCCCCTTGTTCTTCCCCTTCATCACTTGGTTCAATAACAAACAAGCTGCGCCTTCAATGTTAGATTTGGCATGTCAATTAGGGAGCACAAGTATAGTACTAAACTTAATTTTCTGATGAAAGTGGCAAAATACAGGCCAGCAGTTGTGAAATATCCTTATCTTACCTCAATGGGATATTACGGTGCACATACAGATTGGAAGTCTTGTCTCCGTTTGTGCAGTTCACTAAAATCAAGCAACATTATCGTACAAGTAGCACAACATATGAATGCACACTGCAGAATCATGTGAAAGAAGGCTAGTACTGACCTCTCATGATGCGGAATTCAAACAAATCACAAGAAGAAGATCTGAACCAAATTCGCCTTAACGGATAGGAAGTAAGATCTCCTCTTGTGCAGTTCCACTAAGATCAAGCAATCAAGCAACGTTGTCGGTGTGACATTTTGGTTGAACTGCACAAAACACTCTTAAAACAAAAGTGTTTTGTGCAGTGCAACAAAAGGTCACAATGGCAACGAGGTGAAGCAGATAACCCTGTTTACACAGAGGTGCAAAGGAAACAATTAGTGGTCAATAACGGTGGATGACACAGAACCCAACAAAAAGAAGCATCTACCTTATCTAAATGGGAAAGAAAGCAAGACAGTAGCATTTCTCAAACGGTGGCATTGATTAATATTAACATAGAGATTATATTAACAATAAAATTCATTAAACATGTAATTTGCTTTTAACTGTGGCATTGCATCAATTTTGCAGCGGCATTATTAGAGGGTGTTTGTTTACAGGGACATTTTGGTGTAGGGACTAAAAAAACTCCGTGTTAGTCCGTGTTGGTCCCAGTTTTGTTATCAGACGCCTTTCCCTATGTGAGCGCAGCAAATCTAGTCCTGCTCAAACTCTACAGCCTTGTCCCTTCCTTTCCTTTTTGAACTAGTACTTTCACCCCTTCCTTTCTTTTTTGAACCACGTCCTAGATTTATGCGATACAACTTCCCCACTACTTTCCCCCATTCCTTTCCTCTTTGAACCACGTCCTAGATTAATGCTATACAACTTTCCCCCTTCATTTCCTCTTTGAACCACGTCCGAGATTCATGCTATATACAACTTTTCCAACTCCTTTCCTCTTTGAACCGCGTCCTAGATTCATGGTATACATGCAGCTAGAGCAATGCATGTGGAGTAAGTAAATTATACCTTAAGGTTCTTGGGGAGTGGTTCGGCGGGCGACGGGACGGTGGCGAAGAAGAAGGGGTCGGAGGCCCTCCCTCGCCACCGCTGGGTGGAAAGTGAACAGCTGAGCCGGTAGTCCCTCGCCGATAGCGACAGCGTTAAGCCTCCTTCCCTTCCCGGCGAACGGATCCTGCCAGCTCTTTGAGCAGCAGTGAGGGGAGAGAGAGGCCAACGAAGTCTTTTTTAGATCTGGAGAGGGCGAGAGAGTGTGAAGAGAGCAACTACAAGCGCTGAGGCTCCAGCGGGAGAGGGCGAGAGTGTGAAGAGGGCAACTACAAGCGCTGAGGCTCCAGCGTGTATATATATACTGGAGAGAGAGTGTGAAGCGTGCAAACCCTAGAAAACATTTTGACCAGTCAAAGAATCCTCCTGGCACAAATTATGCTCAAGTGTAGTTATCAAACCCGAGACCTCAAGTTTGATGAGCGAACAGGCTAACCAGCTACACAACCCTCCCGTTATGTTCAACGAGAGGGAAATAACCTTTTATACATTCCTGAATCCTTATTATAACATGCACACAAATTTTGGGCACTTGTATTCGACTTAAGTCAGTGTGCCACCGTATCTCGTATACTTACTACTCCCTCTGTCTAGGTGTAATAAGTCACGTTAGAAGGTGCAACAGGACCAAAGTGCGTGTGTGTGTGTGTGCGTGCGTGTTTAACACCATGTGTGTGTTAGAGAGAGCGACAGATCGACCTACTCCTACAGAGAGATGTTGTGTAGTGTACGATTTTAGCCACAAGAGTCGGTGCATCCTCTCGTTTCCGGGCGTGTCCGGTAGGGACATGCGGACAGCTGCCACGGCCGCTCCTGACCAGCCTGGCCCACCCAAAGCCCCTCCATCGCCCGCGCGCGCTTCCCGCCCGAAACGGTTAGCGCCGCTCCAAAGAATCGGTGCCGCATTCATGCCCGGGCAGAGCGAACGCGACCTCTCACTGGCGCAAGAGTGATGGTTGCTTCGTCCATCCAACTTACTGTTGGGTCCATGTGATTTGACGGCTCATTGGTCTTTATTACTTAGGTCGTAGGACTGCTGGATGTCCCACACTTTCGGCGAAAGGAGGTATACCTACTAGATTACAATTTTCTCCATTCTTACAGCGGAGGTGTGCAAGAGTAGTGAAAACACGCAGGCTCAGTGATCCGCATGTGGTTCATGGTGAAATCTCTACAAAGACTTATATTTAGGAACGGAGGAAGTACTAGTATAGTATGTACTGTAATTTATCAGCGAGATAAATTTGTACAATGCTATGAAGCTTCCAGCTTCTGTTACATGTATCTTGCGTCCAAGGTTGCCCGTTGCAACATTTCATCAAATACAAAGGAGACTAACATGCATGCTATTGCATCTCAATGATTGACAGATCATAGCAAATATGTACTCCCTCCGTTCCAAAATAATTTTCTCAACTTTGTGCAAACTTTGGTACAAAGTTGTACTACTACTAAAGTTGACACTTATTTTGGAACAGAGGCAGCTAAAGAAAAAACGATCCATGCAGTCCCTAGCCCTTGAACCGTGAACCCTGACCAGGCTTCAATTTGCTGGCAATGTTCGAGCTTCCTAATAAATGAAGTTTGCAACCTTTTGACCATCGGATCATTTTGTGCAGTTTCACCAAAATCGAGATGAGCATCCCTGTGGCAAAGAAATTGAACAAGCGTGATTAGAATAAGATTACTGGGACTAGTTGATGAGACATAAACTCATCACAGATACAGTACGTAGAAGCCAGTAAAGGTATGTGCGGGGCAAAGAAGTAGAGAAATATCCACAGGGAGTGATGTGGGCAGCTAGAGCAGTGGTGCAAGCCGGCTGTAAAGGGAGCTGTACCTGAGGGACGTAGCTCAACCTTGAGGAGGGCGGCGAGAGGCGGCAACTGCCCACGTCGCGGCAGTGAGCAAGGGACGAAGGCAACCTCACCAGCTTTGTGAGAGAGAACGGCGGGGACCCCTGATCAGGACGTGCCGACAGTGATTTTTCGCCGTAGGCGACGGCCACCGCATCTACACTAAGCATCCACCCCTTCCCCAAGCGGACATGATCCTCCGGGATGTTAGAGATGTGGCCACAGTCGTTTTGTGCGAGAGAGTGTGAAGAGAGCAACCCCAACAAGAAACCGTGTAGGCTGGCCCGTCCTGACTATGTATATAGTGGACCGGTTTCCTTTTCTCTCCATATGAACCTATCATATTGCGTACGTGCCACTGAAGAAGAAGAAAACTTTATTTATAAATGATGCGGCACCTACTACTCATTCTCCTATAACCTTGCGCTTGGCATCTCCAAGATATTAACCTTGCGATTGGCTCTTCGCCTCTTCGGGAAGTCGAGCAATAATGGTAGTGCAGTATATATCGTTCTGGCTATATGAGACCGAATGAATTGCTGCACGTCCACCACGTGGGCGAGGGTCGAGGGGCGAGGGAGAGTGCTACATACGGAGCAAAATGAGTGAATCTACACTCTAAAATACGTCTATATACATCAGTGTTTGGAGTATGTACTAGTAGTTCATATTGAAATCTACTAAAGGACATATATATTCCAAACAATATGATAGTATAATCTCTATAACCAAGGTAGTAGGGACGAGGAGTAAATGGAGGGAGTAGTAAAATTTTCTCCTCGGGCTACGAACCACCGCACGCGTGGGAGAGGGAGCGGGCGTAAGGCGTGGTAAGCAAGCTTCACCTCATCCTGTGAGCCACCGCGCCTGTGGGCGGGGGAGACGGCGTACTAAGCAAGCTTCTCCTCGTTCTGCGAGTTGACGGGACACATCAAAAGTACTCCAGTGTATAGAGCCTTGCCTCTAAGGTAGGCCCCACATGGTTTGCCTCTTTTTTTAACATAACACATCAAGTCGCAACTTGTTTGTTCACCCGTGGTAGACGATCCTCCCTCCACCAAGTGGACAACCAGTACACATGCCAAATTACCACGTGGGCTGCCTTTTTCGTATAGAAATGAGCTCCACCGTGTACCCGCGCGGGTGTGGTTGGGAAAGAGACAGGAGTACGTGCGCCGTGCATGCACCTCTTCTCTTCGTGCACGTCCCCCACCTACGTGGGGTGTGTGTGAGAGATACAAACCGCATTCGTGAGTGTTTTTTGTTTTGGGGGGGGGTGGGGGTGGGGGTTGATTTCGTGAATTATTTGTGGGAATATGTGTCGATGACATCTCAAACAAAATTTTGCATGCAATGTGTGTGAAATGGAGGCCTATCCATATCATACATAGAGGGTCGGGCAATCCACGAGAAGTGAGGGAGGGGTCATGGCTATCGATAGAGTCAAACAGAGGATCAAGTGGGTGGGTGCGAGATCGATGAAGAGAGCCATCAAAATAGTTTGTGTGTACAAGTCAAAGATATAGGGCGACTAGCCTACCGGAACGTTAGAGGGCACACGTCAAGTTTGTGTGTGGCAGGGAGACATGACTAGAGCGCTCGATGTATCGGTGTGCGTGGGGGGGAGGGGTAGGCAGAGGCCTAACTATAGAGGTAGAACGACTCGTATATATGTTGAGAAGGAGAGACCCAGCTATGTCTTGAGGGAGATAGGTCGACATCCATACATAACTGAAGGACGGGAAATATGATGGGACAGAGAGAGAGGGGAGGGAGAGAGGGAGGGAGAGGGGTAGAGTGCTGGATGGGTGATGGAGTTGCTTCTCGAAGATGGTGGGAGAGGCCTACTAGACAAACTGAGGGTGGAACTGCAATGTTATCAATAAGAGTGGGGATGTGTTTCTGTGTGTGCCTGTGCGTGATAGATCTGTCGGGACGCATCCATGGATGATGAAGGGGAACCATGTGTTTGGTAAGCAAACCTAACTAGATCGGTAGATCAATTGTTGTTTGTCGGAGGAAGGGAGAGACACAACTAATGAGGTAGATCGATTGACGTGTGGGTAAAAACGAGTTATAAGGACCTAACTAGCTAAATGTATAGCGAGAGATCGGTCGGTGTACGTCCATTTGTTAGAGGCAAATAAGGCCCAACGAGACGGATAGACAGAGAGAATGGATCTAGGAGGTGGTGCGAGAGGCCCAACTACTAGCTAGATAGGGGGAGGAGTGTGCGGTTGTGAGAGCGATGAAAAGAGGGGCGAGAGTTTACACGTGTGTCTGACCATATGAGAGACACGAGGCAAGGACACATAAAGGAGGAGATTGAAGGTGTGTTTGTATGTTGTAGGCAGGCACCGCTGGAGAGGTTTATCGATCGGTGTGTGTTGGAAAGGAGTTGTGGAGACTCTGGGAGAACGACCTAAAGAAAAAATGAATGTGCCAGGTGGATAGAATGCCGAGGGAGGGGGAGGGCGAGGAGGGCATGTGCATGCACGAGAGAAAGTTAGTGGTAGCTACAAAGGTTAGAGGATTGTGTGGGTGTAAGAGACTAACAAAGATCATAATTTGATATGAAAGCAGATTCATATATTTGAATAGGAGATCATAGTGTTTTAAACATTGCATGCATGAATATAGCGGTGATACACGTGTTGTGCACATGTTATACCATAATGTGATAATGCATGGCGTTTGCAACTCATAGCTAAATGCCGAACAATCTAAACCATACTATACATCAAACAATCTCACATTTTATTTGAATTTGTGATAATGTGTGGCGTTCGCAGCTTACAACTAAATATCAAACAATCTAAACAATACTATATATCGAACATTCTCACATTTTATTTGAATTTGTGGTAATGTGTGGTGTTTGCAACTCACATCTAAATACTTGTAGGCGTAGGGGGCGGGGCACCATACATAATGTGATAAACACATTATACATATGAGACATGGTTTAGATTATGAAGATCTAGCTAGAGCTAGAAATGTAATGTGATTTGAAATCAAAATAAAGTGGATTCAAAAAATCTAGTTGGATTTCATATAGTACACATAGTTCATATGTAACTCGAGACTAATCATGTGGTGTGCTGTGAAGATAATACACAAACGATGGTTTAACTTGACAATAATGATGATTGTAGATCTTATTAAAATAGAGAAACGAATTCAAATGATTTGACTTCACAACAATCATTACTGTAGATCTTATTCAAATAGAGAAATGAATTCAAATTTAGTTCATATTGAAACGGTAGTATATACGTTTGGAATGCACTAAAACGTTCATTTGAGTAGTAGGTTGCATGCATTATACACGTAGCGAAATATTTTAATTGAACATAACATGAATTCAAAGTTTTGAATGACATTTGTAGGGCGCATTGATTTGGGACAGTACACGTTAGGCTTGTCCGGAAATTTCAACCCGCGCCTTGTTAGCCCGAAATATTTAAGATATATCTTTGTCTCGTTGTGCTCCGACAACTCCCTCCATCTCAACCCGCGCCTTGCTATTCTGAAATTACAACGCGCGCGAAAACTCCCACCTCCTATGAAATCTAGACACGCAAAATGCCCGTGGTACCCCTGAACCTAAAGAACCGCCTCAAATCGGTGGGGGTACTTTCGTAACTTACCCCACATTTCGGACAAGCGCGTCTCTAAGCCATGGTTCCCCACTGCCATCCCATCTGCCCACCCATTCATACACCGAGGCCGCGAAAACCCGTGACGAAACCCCACACCCTGCTCCGTCCGCCACCCAGCCGGAGCCTCTTCCCCGACGACGTCGTCCGCAGCAACACCTCGACGTCCCTCATCCACCATACCGGATGAGGATCCGTCGTCGATCTCCAAGGAGCTGCCCCGATGTTCCCCTCGTCTTTCGCGCCACCTCCATTCCCACACCACCGTCTTCACCTGCACCACCGGAAGAGCATCATCATCACCGTTTCCTCGGATGAAGTTGCGGCCTAATCGGCGCCACCAAAGAGGTTGTACACTAATCGCCGCATTTTCTTCTTGATTCGATCTCACAGTGCTGCCGGCGCTCGGTCCCGAGCCGACACGGCACGGCTCCATCCACGGCGGCGGCGCCGGCCACTTCCTCCATGGCATCGCTCCCTCAGCGGCGGCGTCCACATCAGTAGGACCTGCTGCTGCTTTAGCTCTCGCTCGCGCTGCTTCTCTGCTCTTGCTCTCGGTCCCCTACCTGGTCTGCTCTTGCTATTGCTCTTGCTCGTGCTGCTGCTCTCGCTCTTGCTCTTGCTTGCGATGCTGCTCCGATTTAGCTACACTTCAGTCGACTGAATCGACTTTTGGGTCAGTCGATTTTCAGGTGGTGGGGGGGGGGCTCGCCGGGGTGAAGGAAGAACCAGCCACAGCAGGGAGGGGGGCTCGCCGGAGGGATACCCCACTATCTATCTTAGGGTTCAGGATGGGGGCAGTGGTCGCCGGTGGTGGCGGGGCGTTGGCGGGGCGGTGGCGTGGGGATCGCCGGAGAAAAAGCTCGGCACGGGGTGTCCTAGAGGGATGGCCGGGGCGGTGGCGGACCGGTGGTGGGGAGTGTTTTCGGGGCGGGCGGGGCGGCGCACCGCCGGCCGCGGGCGGCAGGGGGCTCCTGTTTGGCCGGCTCAGGGGGGTGGAGGTTGAAGATGAACCGCAGACCCTTGATTTCGTATCCAACGGCTACAAAATCGACTGACCAGAGATGAAAAAGTCAGTCGACCGACGTGTATCCTCACCTTGCTAGTGCGTTCAGTTTCGACAGCAAAATTCAGTTTCGACAGCAAAATTCAGTTTCGACAGTTAATTTCAGTTTCGACAGTTAAGTTCAGTTTTGACAGTTAAGTTCAGTTTTGACAGTTAAGTTCAGAGATGAGCGGCTGATGTATTTTACATCTAGCACTTTGTGGTTATGTATTTTACGTCATGTATTGGAGATGCTATTAGAATTCCACTCAGGTTAACATTGTTCGTTGTCTCTCTTGTCCTGCTTCAGCCTCGGTGTCGTACAACTCACTGGAGCTGCTCCAACGACGAAACCCTCCATCACAGCGGAGCAGTACCTCGGGCTCCATCTCCAGACGCCTAAGATCTTCTTCCCCTCCTCCAACAGCCAAGTCAGCCGGAGCATCCTCACCGGCCAACCCAATCATGCTGAGATCGACATGGCTTCGCCAAAGAGGTTCTACACTTGTTGCATCTCTTTTTTACTCTACATGTTATATATATTGTCCACTGAGCACACGGATTTGTTCCTTTAGTGCCTCCTTGAAATAAAAAACGTAGGAATTTTAATTTTCACTTGTCCTCCTTTTCAAATTCCTATTCATGAAGCACAAGACTAAGAGATAGTAGCATAATAGCATTATAACCGTACATTTTCTTGTGGTTTGACTTAATGTCACCATGCTTCTTTGCATCCTGTGATCTTCCAATTGTTGTGAATCAAACACCCAGATTGGCAGAAATCCTGTGTTTTTAAATTCTCTGTTTTGCACGTGCATTCCTATCCTATTCCTGTCTATTTCCTATCCCTGCATTGTTGGAATCCTCCAATTCAAACGAGCCCTTTACAGAATTACTTCTCTTACAGATAGTTGTCAAAGAAAACCTTGTGTGGTTTGTCCCGCTCCTGCTGTGCCATCGTCCACCCCAGCTCAGCTGCTCCAACGACAGAAGGGTCCAGCACAGCAGGGATCCGGCCTCCAGACTGTCTTTCGCCGCCTCAGATCTTCTTCCCCGCCGCTGGCAGCCATGAAAACTGCACTACCATCATCAACCGAGCAGATGACCTCAAGGACTACACGGGTCCGCAAGAGAGGTCTCACTCTTTCGCGTCTGCTTACGTTATGCATCGCTTAATATTACATGCTACTTTATCGTCCTGTTCACCGATTAGACTCTGAGTCAGCTCCAAACTAATGGTCAAACTTGAGTTTTTAAATGGTTGTGGGGTACATATCGGGGCCGCTATCAATAGTATCTATCTACTATCTGGTTAATCTCCGGTGTCTACTATGAGTTTCATGTTGGGTGGGAAACAAACAGTAAAGAAGCCATTATCTGTATTTTTTAACTGAAGCCATTATCTGCCTGCTATTATTGGTTTTGGGTCTATCCACAGGTTGCTACCATCACTCTGGATTTCTGCATGCACTCCTTACATAATCTCACTATGTTTTATTTCCTATGCATGATAGTTATTGTAAACAATGGAACTGAACATGTAGAGCAAAAGAGACGAGCCTTGCATGGCAATAAAATTTCATGCAGACGTCGCTCCATGGTAGGCGCAAAGGCAGCCCCCCCTCCACACATTTCGGATTGTAATCAAGAGGAAGATATCTGTTCTGAGGGGGATTCAGAAGGAGAAGACAACTCCTATTTACCCCCTGAGGTCTTCGCTCTAACTTGGCATGCTGATGTTGGTTATATCATGCATATGGTGTCTTGCATTGCTTACTTTATACATCAAATATGTCATCTGCTTAGTTTAGACATCCTTTGTGCGAATGCCATCTGTTTAGTTTATTCATCGTTTATGTGAATTATGCAACGCCATCTTGTTTAGCCAGGCATCATATATGTGAATTTTGCAATGCCATCCTGCTTAGCCAGTCATCTTATATGTAAATTATATCAGGCCATCCTTTTTTTGGTTACATATTACATTTGTCAAAAAATGTTATTACATTCAACTGCTCTTCGTGTGCATCAGCCATTTGACACGGTGATGGCAAATTCTGGAGTGAAAACAAGGTCTTCAGAGCAGACTATGCTATCTGACGAAGCGCATATCTCGCTGGTTACAGATAGCTCCTCAGAGGAGGATTCAGAGACAGATGACCAGTCCTATCCCCCCCAGGTGTATGCTCTAACTTGGCAGGGTTATTTTGCTCATATCGTGCGTATGGTGTCTCGCATTGCTATGGCATTTGATTAGTTTAGACATGCTTTGTGTGAATGCCACCTGTTCAGTGTCTAATTACCATATATGTGAATTATGCATTGCCATCTTGTTGCAAGACATTATATATGTGAATTATACAATGCTATCTTGTTGCAAAGGCATTATATATGTGAATTATGCAATGCCATGTTGTTTAGCCAATCATCATGTATGTGAATTATATCATGCTATCATTTTTTTGTATTACGTGTTCCATTTGTCAACAACATTTGTATATTCAACTACTCTTCCTGTGCATCAGCCATTTGAAGCGGTGATGGAAGTATCTGGAGTGAAAACAAGGTATTCAGAGCAGACAATGCTACCTGCTGAAGCAAACATCTTGCTGGTTACAGAGAGCTCCTCAGAGGAGGGTTCAGAGACTGATGACCAGTCCTATTTTCCCCCTGAGGTCTATGCTCAAACTTGGCAAGGTTATATTACCCATGTCATGCATGTTGTCTTGCATTGCTTAGTTTTTACATCATATATGGATTGCCATCTGCTTACTTGCTTACTATATAAATCATATATTTGAATTATATCATGCCATCATGTTTACATAGTACATACACATCATCTATCTGAATTATGGCATGGCAACCCATTTAATAAAGACATCATATAGTTATATCATCTCATCCTGTTTAGTGTTACAGTCATCATATTTTGAATTATGGCATTCTATCCGTGAATGTATGTGAATTATGGCATGCCAACCTATTTAATAAACACATTATATAGTTATGTCATGTCATCCTGTTTACATAGTCTCATATTTTGAACTATGTCTTTCCATCTTTTTTAGTTAGCCATCATAATGTGAAATTGTGTCATGCTATCCTGTTTAGTTAGCCATCATATATGTGAAATTGTGTCATGCTATCCTGTTTGGTTAGACAACATAAATATGAATTATTTCATGCCCTCTTTTATTCCCCACTATCCATTGCACCTGTCTATCATACAATGTCTATACTTTCAATTACTTTTCTTGTTTATCAGCCATTTGAATTGGAGAGCGTGATGGCAGTATCTAAGGGAGTAACAACATGGTCTTCAGAAAAGATAGTGCTACCAGTTGATGTAGATAGAACCACGGTTGTACTTGCCCAAGGACCAGATCCACCGCACATAACCCAGACTCTCGCAGATTGTACCCCTACCCAGTTGGACAGAGAACCAGCTACACCCCTTCTAACCCCAACCCCGGCAGATAGTAACCCAGTTCCAGTTGACACAGCACCGTCTCCACCACAGAGAACCCAAACACGAGCAGTTAGTAAGGGAACTGCAGTGCCCAAAGCACGAGGACCACCACTTCGAATCCCAACTCAACGCTTAAAGGAGAAGAAGATTTGTTCTCAGGTCAGGTTCTGTAGCTATGGTTCATACTCCTTTGCTCTTGCATGACTGTATTTACTCATACCAACTATTTTCAAATTTGAAGGATGGAATTGAAACTCCAATGGCGCAACAGGTATGTTTTAAACTTGTTTCTTTAACTGGTTTGCTGTTGTAACCTGCTCTATGTTGATTTCAGTTTCAATATAATAAACAGTTATGTTCTCATGTCATGCACATTACAAGTGTTGTTATTGCTCTATAGTTACCCACACTTATATTCTATCTATTCTACCTTGTCTTGAACAAATATTATTTGAACTGTGTCTCTATCTTGATTTGGCAACAAAAACTAGAATGATATAGACCAGAAAGTGACCATGGTACATAGAAATATGTTTGTTTCATGTTGTTATCCTGTCCACTTTACTACTGAACTCATTTACCAAAATGAGTTTCATATACAACATGGTAAACATGTGATGTGTCTGCTTGTTTCTCTTTTAGAATGCGGACAAAATATTGGAGAACAGTACCGTGTTATCCAATGGTAAAGGAAGTAATGCAGATAAGGTTCAAGATAGTGAGACATCCCTGTTGGTGTCCAAGAAAGCTGATAAAAACTATCTTGACGGCAGCGAGGGAACCCAAAAGTCATGTATTGATGTAGTGTTGGAGTTACTGGCCACTACTGCTGGCACAAGCTCTTCGAACTCGCTGCCTGAATCAGTTCGTCTTCTTGAGTCTCAACTTCAAGTTGAAAGACATCGATCAGATGTGCTGCGACAGGAAGCTGGAGGACTGAGGAAGTCCCTGCAGAATTCGGATGCATATTTTCTGGTGCAACAGCAAGCGCTGGAGGATTTAAGCGCCAAACAAGAGAAAGTTAATAAGCTTGCTAAGCATCTTGCCAGCATTATGGGTACCCAGGATATTGTTTCTCGAGATCTTCTGAAGTGGTTTCAGTTATGGATTTGTTTTGCTGCGGCGTTTATTTGCGCTGGTCGCCAACTTTGACAACCGGTGTATATGATATGCCGTTTTGTTCCCTATATTTGCACTGGTGGCGAACTTTGATGCCCAGTGGATGTAATATGTGTAATAGCCGTGATAGCCTAGCATTAGTTGCTTGCGTATTTATTTCCTTGTTGTCTTGTTTATTTGTTTGCTTGTAGTCATTGCAGTTCTTTTTCCGCGGTTAGCTAGTGGCTGCAATAACCTATTTTTTAAAACTAGGCCACAATAACCATGGGCTAATATTTACTGTAGTGACACTGGGCCTCCTACTGGCCGTAGAAACAGTGGGCCTTCTACGGGCCGTAGAAACAATGGGCCTTCTGCGGGCCGTATTATCAATGGGCCTTATACGGGCCGTATAATCGATTGGCCAAACATGGGCGAAACAGACCGCATTATGGCCGTAAATGGGCTAGAGTTGGAATCGTCCGTTCATGGGTGGACCATAACGGGCCATCGTTAATAGGTCGTATTTGATGACGTTATGAAATCGGCCCAACGTATTAACGGACCACAAACGGGGCGACTGTAACCACGGGCTGAATTTGGCTCACAAGCAGAAAATGACAGTAACGGGCCGTAAGTAAACGAATGCTGGAAATGAGCCCAAGAATAAATGGGCTCTGAGAAGGCCGAAAGATAACATGGGCTAGAAATGGCCCAACGGAATAACGGGCTGTTAATGGGTATAAAGTGATACACTGTTCATTACGGGCCAGTTTCACCACGGGCCATTAATGGGTGTAAAGTGATACACTGTTCATTACGGGCCAGTTTCACCACGGGCCGTTAGTAGGCCAAGAGTTACATAGGGCCTCATATGGGCCGAAAGACGTCATGGGCCATACATGGGCCAGAAGTGAAAACGGGCTGGAATCATATTGGATGGCCCAGATGACGCTACTGGGCCTAATTCGGATAGGGCATAACGGGCCTTGGGTTAGCGGGCTGTAAATGGGCTATATTCGAACATGCCGTTAACAGACTTTCCATGGGCCGGCCCGCCAGCTTTTGACCAAGTCAAACGGGCCAGCCTTTTCACAGGAATGGGCCTCTATTGGGCCGTGCCACGTGTCGACGTATCATAGGCGCCTATCTGACCCACTGACGAGCTGACACGTGTTTCGTCCGGCCAATAAGAATTTTACACGTGAAAATTTCCCATTGGTCGGGGCTGTTAACGGGTTATCGGATCCAAAACCCGACCCGATAGCTTAACGGCGTTCCGTTACGGTGGATGCCACGTGTCGGTCACCCTTGACGAAAGCACTTCTGTGACGCGCGATTTATCGTCATGGAAGTGGACACTTCCGTGATGATAATTTTGGTAATGTCATGGAACACTTCTACGACAGCACAGGTATGACTATCTTGATTCTGTCATAAATTTGTCATGGATGTACATGCATGACAAAAAAAGCGACCTACTGTGACAAACACGTATCATCATGGAAGTGTATTTTTTGTAGTGAAGCAAACAACTAAACAAGACAATAAGAAAATGAATAAGCAAGCAATTAACGCTAGCCTATTACCGCTATTACACATATTACATCCACTGGGCATCAAAGTTCGCCACCAGTGCAAATATAGGGAACAAAGCAGCATATTACATACACTGGCCGTTAAAATTGGCCACCAGTACAAATAAACGCGGCAGCAAAACAAGAGGATAACTGAAACAACTTCAGAAGAGCTCAAGAAACATGGTATCCACCATGCTGGCAATAATCTTAGCAAGCTTATTAGCTTTGTCCTATTTGGCGCTGAAATCCTCCAACGCTTGATGTTGCACCAGAAAGTATGCATCTGAATGCTCCAGGGACTTCCGCAGTCCTTCCGCTTCTTGTCGCAGCACAGCTGATCAATGTCTTTCAGCTTGTAGTTGAGACTCAAGAAACCGAACTGATTCAGATAGTGAGTTTGAATAGCTTGTGCAAGCGGTAGTGGCCAGTAACTCGAATACTAAACCAAGACATGACTTTGGGGTTGTCTCACTGTCTTCGAGATAGTCTTCCTTAGCTGTTTTATCACCTTTGTTGGAGACCAACAAGGATGTGTCACTATCCTGAACCTTATCTGCATTACTTCCTTTACCATTGCTTAATAAGGCACTCTTCCCCAATATTCTGTCAGCATTATAAAAGAAGAAACAAGCAAACACATAACAGGTTTAGCATGTACTAGTATATGAAACTCATTTCGGTGAACCAGTTCATTAGTAAGGTGGACAGGATTAAACTACCAAGTCTTCTATTGCCAAGTACTAGTACATAATAAAAGCATCAAACAAACATATATCTATGTCCTATGGTCACTGCATTGTCTTGCCAAATCAAAATAGAGACATGGTTCAAATCATATCACTTCAAGACAAAGCAGCAGTGAAAGAATACAAAGCATGGGAAACTACACGGCACAACAAGATTTCAGATGGGTACCACGGGTCTACATGTACAACAACACTATTGGCTCTGTTGTGATGCTAGTAATGTGCATTATATGAGAAGTCAACTGTATACACAATTGAAATTGAAATCAACAGAGCTATTGATAATAGCAAGCCTGTTAAAGAAACATGCGTGAACATACCTGTTGTGCCATTGGAGTTTCGATTGGATCCTTCAATTTAAAAATAAGTTTGTATGAGTAAATACAGTGATACAAGGGCAAAGCAGTATGCACGATAGCAATCATAGTTAAAAAAGGCGTGCCTAAGCGAGCGCTTAAGCGCGCCTAGGCTCTAGGCGTTGGCGAAATGCATTGCGCATAACTACGCTTAATCTGTGCATAACTGCGCATAAGCATGCGCTTTGGTCAGTAAAGTGCAAGGCGGTGGCAAAATACACAATTAACGCCCAACGCTTTTTTGAACTATGATAGCAATGGAATCATAAATTAGAACAGTTGTTCTTCAGGTTTAGGCACTTGTTCTACATGAACAGAGTACAGTAAGACACAAGAATATAGTACTTAAAAATATAAAATGAGCTCATAGACCTTACCACATTCTTGGTTCGGGACCAGTACAGAACAAGGCGTTTGATACGTCTCCAACGTATCTATAATTTTTGATTGCTCCATGCTATATTATCTACTGTTTTGGACATTATTGGGCTTTATTATCCACTTTTATATTATTTTTGGGAGTAACCTATTAACCGGAGGCCCAGCCCAGAATTGCTATTTTTTGCCTATTTTATGGTTTCGAAGAAAAGAAATATCAAACGGAGTCCAAACGGAATGAAACCTTCGGGAACGTGATTTTCTCACCGAACATGATCCAGGAGACATGGACCCTACGTCAAGAAACAAAGGAGGAGGCCACGAGGTAGGGGGCGCGCCTACCCCCCCCCCCCTCCCAGGCGCGCCCTCCACCCTCGTGGCCCCCCTGTTGCTCCACCGACATACTCCTTCCTCCTATATATACCTACGTACCCCCAAATGATCAGATACGGAGCCAAAACCCTAATTCCACCGCCGCAACTTTCTGTATCCACGAGATCCCATCTTGGGGCCTATTCCGGAGCTCCGCCGGAGGGGGTATCCATCACGGAGGGCTTCTACACCAACACCATAGCCCCTCCGATGAAGTGTGAGTAGTTTACCTCAGACCTTCGGGTCCATAGTTATTAGCTAGATGGCTTCTTCTCTCTTTTTAGATCTCAATACAATGTTCTCCCCCTCTCTTGTGGAGATCTATTCGATGTAATCTTCTTTTTGCGGTGTGTTTGTTGAGATCGATGAATTGTGGGTTTATGATCAAGATTATCTATGAACAATATTTGATTCTTCTCTAAATTCTTTTATGTATGATTGGCTATCTTTGCAAGTCTCTTCGAATTATCAGTTTGGTTTGGCCTACTAGATTGATCTTTCTTGCAATGGGAGAAGTGCTTAGCTTTGGGTTCAATCTTGCGGTGTCCTTTCCCAGTGACAGTAGGGGCAGCAAGGCACGTATTGTATTGTTGCCATCGAGGATAACAAGATGGGGTTTTTATAATATTTCATGAATTTATCCCTCTACATCATGTCATCTTGCTTAGGCGTTACTCTGTTTTCTTGAACTTGATACTCTAGATGCATGCTGGATAGCGGTCGATGAGTGGAGTAATAGTAGTAGATGCAGGCAGGAGTCGGTCTACTTGTCTTGGACATGATGCCTATATACATGATCATACCTAGATATTCTCATAACTATGCTCAATTCTGTCAATTGCTCAACAGTAATTTGTTCACCCACCGTAAAATACTTATGCTCTTGAGAGAAGCCACTAATGAAATCTATGGCCCCTGGGTCTATCTTCATCATATTAATCTTTCAATACTTAGTTATTTACTTTGCTTTTATTTTACTTTGCATCTTTATCACAAAAATACCAAAAATATTATCTTATCATATCTATCAGATCTCACTCTCGTAAGTGACCGTGAAGGGATTGACAACCCCTTATCGCGTTGGTTGCGAGGAGTTATTTGCTTTGTGCAGGTACGAGGGACTCGTGCGTAACCTCCTGCTGGATTGATACCTTGGTTCTAAAAAACTGAGGGAAATATTTACGCTACTTTGCTGCATCATCCTTTCCTCTTCAAGGAAATCCAACGAAGTGCTCAAGAGGTAGCAAGAAGAATTTCTGGCGCCGTTGCCGGGGAGTCTACGCAAAAGTCAATATACCAAATACCCATCACAATCCTTATCTCCCGCATTACATTATTTGCCATTTGCCTCTCGTTTTCCTCTCCCCCACTTCACCCTTGTCGTTTTATTCGCCCCCTCTCTCTCTCTATCCTCCCTCTCTTTCTCTATTTGCCTTTTTTTGCCCGCTTGCTTTTTGTTTGCTTGTGTGCTGGTTTGCTTGCTTGTCTCGATGGCTCAAGATAACACTAAATTGCGTGACTTTACCAATACCAACAACAATGATTTTATTAGCACTCTGATTGCTCCTCTTACCGATGCTGGATCTTGTGAAATTAATGTCGCTTTGCTGAATCTTGTCATGAAAGATCCGTTTTCCGTCCTTCCTAGTGAAGATGCCGCTACCCATCTAAATAGCTTCGTTGATTTGTATGATATGCAAAAGAAGAAAGATGTGGATAACGATATTGTTAAACTGAAGCTATTTCCTTTTTCGCTTAGAGATCATGCTAAAGCTTGGTTTTCGTCTTTGCCTAAAAATAGTATTGATTCTTGGAATAAGTGCAAAGATGCTTTTATCTCTAAGTATTTTCCTCCCGCTAAGATCATCTCCCTTAGAAACGATATTATGAATTTTAAGCAACTTGATCATGAACATGTTGCACAAGCTTGGGAGAGGATGAAATTAATGATACGTAATTGCCCTACTCATGGTTTGAATTTTGTGGATGATTATACAAAAAATTTATGTCGGATTGAATTTTGCTTCTAGAAATCTTTTAGATTCGGCTGCGGGAGGCACTTTTATGGAAATCACTTTAGGAGAAGCTACTAAACTCCTAGATAATATTATGGTTAATTATTCTCAATAGCATACTGAAAGATCTACTAATAAAAAGGTGCATGCGATAGAAGAAATTAATGTTTTGAGTGGAAAGATGGATGAACTTATCAAATTATTTGCTAGTAACAGTGTTTCTTCTGATCCTAATGATATGCCCTTGTCTACTTTGATTGAGAATAATAATGAATCTATGGATGTGAATTTCATTGGTAGGAATAATTTTGGTAACAACGCGTATAGAGGAAATTTTAATCCTAGGCCTTATCCTAGTAATCCCTCTAATAATTATGGTAATTCCTACAACAATTCTTATGGAAATTATAATAAGATTCCCTCTGATTTTGAATCTTATATTAAAGAATTTATTACTTCACAAAAGAATTTCAATGCTTTGATTGAAGAAAAATTGCTTAAGATTGATGAGTTGGCTAGGAACGATGATAGAATTTCTCTTGATGTTGATTCTTTGAAATTTAGATCTATTCCACCTAAGCATGATATCAATGAGTCTCTCAAAGCCATGAGAATTTCCATTGATGAGTGCAAAGAAAGAACCGCTAGGATGCGTGCTAAGAAAGATGCCTTTATAAGAGCGTGTTCTTCTAGTTCCTATGAAAATAAAGATGAAGATCTAAAAGTTATTGATGTGTCCCCTATTAAATCTTTGTTTTGCAATATGAATCTTAATAATGATGGGACTGAATATAATCCACCTTTACCTAGAAGGCATTCCAAAAATTCGGAGTTTTTAGATCTTGATGCTAAATTTGATAAAAGTGGGATTGAAGAAATTAAAACCCTAGGTGTTGCTAAACCCACTATTTTGGGTTTTAAGGAATTTAATTATGAAAATTGCTCTTTGATTGATTGTATTTCCTTATTGCAATCCGTGTTAAATTTTTCTCACGCTTATAGTCAAAATAAAGCGTTCACTAAACATATCGTTGATGCCTTGATGCAATCTTATGAAGAAAAACTTGATTTGGAAGTTTCTATCCCTAGAAAACTTTATGATGATTGGGAACCAACTATTAAAATTAAAATTAGAGATTATGAATGCTATGCTTTGTGTGATTTGGGTGCTAGTGTTTCCACGATTCCAAAGACTTTGTGTGATTTGTTAGGTTTCCGTGATTTTCATGATTGCTCTCTAAACTTGCGCCTTGCGGATTCCACTATTAAAAAACCCATGGGAAGAATTAATGATGTTCTTATTGTTGCAAATAGGAATTATGTACCCGTAGATTTTATTATTCTTGACATAGATTGCAATCCTTCATGTCCTATTATTCTTGGTAGACCTTTCCTTAGAACGATTGGTGCAATTATTGATATGAAGGAAGGAAATATTAGATTCCAATTTCCGTTAAGGAAAGGCATGGAACACTTTCCTAGAAAGAAAATTAAATTACCTTATGAATCTATTATGAGAGCCACTTATGGATTGCCTACCAAAGATGGCAATACCTAGATGTATCCTTGCTTTTTATGCCTAGCTAGGGGCATTAAACGATAGCGCTTGTTGGGAGGCAACCCAATTTTGTTTTTATTCCTTGACTTTTGCTCCTGTTTAGTAATAAATAATTTATCTAGCCTCTGTTTAGTTTGTGTTTTTTTGTTTAATTAGTGTTTGTGCCAAGTAGAACCGTTGGGAAGACTTGGGGAAAGTCTTGATATCTTGCTGTAAAAAACAGAAACTTTAGCGCTCACGAGAACTGCTGCCATTTTTATTTAGAAAGTTCTATTTATTTAATTATTTTTGAAGATGATTAATAGATAAATTCCTCACGTCCATCAATTTATTTTAGAATTTTTGGGGTTCCATCTTGGCGCTAGCTACAGATTACTACAGATTGTTCTGTTTTTGACAGATTCTGTTTTTCGTGTGTTGTTTGCTTATTTTGATGAATCTATGGCTAGTAAAATAGTTTATAAACCATAGAGAAGTTGGAATACAGTAGGTTTAACACCAATATAAATAAATAATGATTTCATTACATTACCTTAGAGAGGTCTTTTGTTTTCTTTCGCTAATGGAGCTCATGAGATTTTCTACTTTAAGTTTTGTGTTGTGAAGTTTTCAAGTTTTGGGTGAAGATTTGATGGATTATGGAACAAGGAGTGGCAAGAGCCTAAGCTTGGGGATGCCCATGGCACCCCCAAGATAATCTAAGGACACCTAAAAGCCAAAGCTTGGGGATGCCCCGGAAGGCATCCCCTCTTTCGTCTACTTCTTTCAGTAACTTTACTTGGAGCTATATTTTTATTCACCACATGATATGTGTTTTGCTTGGAGCGTCTTGTATGATTTGAGTCTTTGCTTTTTAGTTTACCACAATCATCCTTGCTGTACACACCTTTTTAGAGATCCATACATGATTTGGAATTTTTTAGAATACTCTATGTGCTTCACTTATATCTTTTTGAGTTATATAGTTTTGCTCTAGTACTTCACTTATATCTTTTAGAGCACGGTGGTGGATTTGTTTTATAGAAACTATTGATCTCTCATGCTTCACTTAGATTATTTTGAGAGTCTTAAATAGCATGGTAATTTGCTTAAATAATCCTAATATCCTAGGTATTCAATATTAGTAAAAAAATCTTATGAGTGTTTAGAATACTAAGAGAAGTATGATGCTTGATGATTGTTTTGAGATATGGAGGTAATAATATCAAAGTCGTGCTAGTTGAGTAGTTGTGAATTTGAGAAATGCTTGTGTTGAAGTTTGCAAGTCTCATAGCATGCACGTATGGTAAACGTTATGTAACAAATTTGAAACATGAGGTGTTCTTTGATTGTCCTCCTTATGAGTGGCGGTCGAGGATGAGCGATGGTCTTTTCCTACCAATCTATCCCCCTAGGAGCATGCGCGTAGTGCTTGGTTTTTGATGACTTGTAGATTTTTGCAATAAGTATGTGAGTTCTTTATGACTAATGTTGAGTCCATGGATTATACGCACTCTCACCCTTCCATCATTGCTAGCCTCTTCGGTTCCGTGCATTGCCCTTTCTCACATTGAGAGTTGGTGCAAACTTCGCCGGTGCATCCAAACCCCGTGATATGATATGCTCTTTCACACATAAACCTCCTTATATCTTCCTCAAAACAGCCACCATACCTACCTATTATGGCATTTCCATATCCATTCCGAGATATATTGCCATGAAACTTTCCACCATTCTGTTTATCATGACACATTCATCATTGTCATATTGCTTAGCATGATCATGTAGTTGACATAGTATTTGTGGCAAAGCCACCGTTCACAGTTCTTTCATACATGTCACTCTTGGTTCATTGCATATCCCGGTACACCGCCGGAGGCATTCATATAGAGTCATATCTTGTTCTAAGTATCGAGTTGTAATTCTTGAGTTGTAAGTAAATAGAAGTGTGATGACCATCATTCATAGAGCATTGTCCCAAAAAAAGAAAAAAAAGAAAAGAAAGGCCAAAAAAGGACAATGCTACTATCATTTGCCACACTTGTGCTTCAAAGTAGCACCATAATCTTCATGATAGAGAGTCTTTTGTTTTGTCACTTTCATATACTAGTGGGATTTTTTCATTATATAACTTGGCTTGTATATTCCAACAGTGGGCCTCCTCAAGTGCCCTAGGTCTTCGTGAGAAAGCAAGTTGGATGCACACCCACTTAGTTTCTTTTGTTGAGCTTTCATACATTTATAGCTCTAGTGCATCCGTTGCATGGCAATCCCTACTCCTTGCATTAACATCAATCGATGGGCATCTCCATAGCCAATTGATTAGCCTCGTTGATGTGAGACTTTCTCCTTTTGTCTTCTCCACATAACCCCCATCATCATATTCTATTCCACCCATAGTGCTATATCCATGGCTCGCACTCATATATTGCGTGAAAGTTTATAGGTTTGAGATTACTAAAGTATGAAACAATTGCTTGGCTTGTCATCGGGGTTGTGCATGATGAGAGCATTCTTGTGTGACGAAAATGGAGCATGACTAAACTATATGATTTTGTAGGGATGAACTTTCTTTGGCCATGTTATTTTAAGAAGACATAATTGCTTAGTTAGTATGCTTGAAGTATTATTATTTTTATGTCAATATGAACTTTTATCTTGAATCTTTCGGATCTGAATATTCATACCACAATTAAGAGGAATTACATTAAAATTATGCCAAGTAGCACTCCGCGTCAAAAATTCTGTTTTTATCATTTACCTACTCGAGGACGAGCAGGAATTAAGCTTGGGGATGCTTGATACGTCTCCAACATATCTATAATTTTTGATTGCTCCATGCTATATTATCTATTGTTTTGGACATTATTGGGCTTTATTATCCACTTTTATATCATTTTTGGGACTAACCTATCAACCGAAGGCCCAGCCCAGAATTGCTGTTTTTTTGCCTATTTTAGGGTTTCGAAGAAAAGGAACATCAAACGGAGTCCAAACGGAATGAAACCTTCGAGAACGTGATTTTCTCACCGAACATGATCCAAGAGACTTGGACCCTACGTCAAGAAACAAAGGAGGAGGCCACGAGGTAGGGGGCGCGCCTACCCCCCCCCCAAGCGCACCCTCCACCCTTGTGGGCCCCCTGTTGCTCCACCAACGTACTCGTTCCTCCTATATATACCTACGTACCCCCAGACGATCAGATACGGAGCCAAAACCCTAATTCCACCGCCGCAACTTTCTGTATCCACGAGATCCTATCTTGGGGCCTGTTCCGGAGCTCCGCCGGAGGGGGTATCCATCACGGAGGGCTTCTACATCAACATGATAGCCCCTCCGATGAAGTGTGAGTAGTTTACCTCAGACCTTCGGGTCCATAGTTATTAGCTAGATGGCTTCTTCTCTCTTTTTGGATCTCAATACAATGTTCTGCCCCTCTCTTGTGGAGATCTATTCGATGTAATCTTGTTTTTGCGATGTGTTTGTTGAGACTGATGAATTGTGGGTTTATGATCAAGATTATCTATGAACAATATTTGATTCTTCTCCGAATTCTTTTATGTATGATTGGCTATCTTTGCAAGTCTCTTCGAATTATCAGTTTGGTTTGGCCTACTAGATTGATCTTTCTTGCAATGGGAGAAGTGCTTAGCTTTGGGTTCAATCTTGTGGTGTCCTTTCCCAGTGATAGTAGGGGTGGCAAGGCACGTATTGTATTGTTGCCATCGAGGATAACAATATGGGGTTTTTATCATATTGCATGAATTTATCCCTCTACATCATGTCATCTTGCTTATGGCGTTACTCTGTTTTCTTGAACTTAATACTCTAGATGCATGCTGGATAGCGGTCGATGAGTGGAGTAATAGTAGTAGATGCAGGCAGGAGTCGGTCTACTTGTCTCGGACGTGATGCCTATATACATGATCATACCTAGATATTCTCATAACTATGCTCAATTCTGTCAATTGCTCAACAGTAATTTGTTCACCCACCGTAAAATACCTATGCTCTTGAGAGAAGCCACTAGTGAAACATATGGCCCCCGGGTCTATCTTCATAATACTAATCTTTCAATACTTAGTTATTTACTTTGCTTTTACTTTACTTTGCATCTTTATCACAAAAATACCAAAAATATTATCTTATCATATCTATCAGATCTCACTCTCGTAAGTGACCGTGAAGGGATTGACAACCCCTTATCGCGTTGGTTGCGAGGAGTTATTTGCTTTGTGCAGGTACGAGGGACTCGCGCATAGCCTCCTACTGGATTGATACCTTGGTTCTCAAAAACTGAGGGAAATACTTATGCTACTTTGCTGCATCATCATTTTCTCTTCAAGGAAATCCAACGCAGTTCTCAGGAGGTAGCAGCGTTCCTGGTCATCGTCCAGTAAATGTGTCTCAGAAGAACGTAAGGGAATTTGATGAGATTCTTTGCCGGTGAAGTACGTTTTCTTCAGGTAATTCCGATACTACCACCAAACATTCTTCAAGATAGTAGAGGTATTAGCACAGTTTACCTCATCCTGAGTTTCCAAATCGGTCCTTCTCTATAGAGAAAAATGGGGAAAAAATTGTATTATAACCATCATGGAGGTAGGATGTATGGGACAAAGCAAAGTAATTGCCATCAATAACATTACTTACACATAACTCCTAGACAAACACCTGCAACTGGCATTTTCCTTCATCTTCAGTATAATATTTCCAAGATGGGAAGATACGCACATACAATTTAACAACATCAAATGCGATAGATGCTAAACTATGACTAGCTTGTTATGCTTCCTCCACAGGAATAGGCGTACTAACTAGTGGAGTTGGGGTTCGCCGTGGTAGTACTGGCCCTTTGGGCACTGGAGCTGCCTTACTAACTGCTCTTGTTTGGGAGCTCTGTGATGGATATGGTGCTGTGTCAATAGGAACTGGTTTACTATCTGCTAGGGTTGGGGTTAGATTGGGTGAAGTTGGTTCTCTGTGCATCGCAGTAGGGGTACAATCCGCGAGAGTTTGGGTTATGTGTGGTAGGGCTGGTTCTCGTGCATGTACAACCGAGGTGCTATCTCCACCAAGAGGTAGCACTGTTTTAGCTTGTTCTTTGTCCATCACAGTAGGGTTACAATCTGCGAGAGTTTGGGTTATGTGTGATAGGGCTGGTTCTCGTGCATGTACAACCGGGGTGCTATCTCCACCAAGAGGTAGCACTGTTTTATTTGAAGAACGTGTTTTTAGTCCGCTAAATGCTGGCATCACCCGCTCCAATTCAAATGGCTGATAAACAGGAAACATAGTTGAATGTACAGACATTGTATGAGAGATAGATGCAATAGATAGTGTGGAAAAAGGAGGGCATGAAATAGTTGACATGTATATTGTTTAACTAAAACAGATAGCATGCCATAATTTCACACATATGATGTCTATCTAAACTGGATAGCATAGCATAACATAATTCAAAGATATGATGAATAACTAAACAGGATCGCATGACATAATTCACCTACATGTTATCTAAGTAATCAGATCGCATCATTTAATTCACATATGTGATTTATATGCTAAACAGAGGGCATTAGATATGATGTCTGAACTAAGAACATGGTGTTGAATATTGTGTATATGGTGTCTAAACTATGCAATGCAAGACACCATATGCATGATATGAGCAGTATAACCGTGCCAAGTTAGAGCATACACCTCGGTGGGGGAATAGGAATGGTCATCTGTCTCTGAATCCATCTTTGAGGAGCTATCGAGACCCAACAAGAGATATGCTTCGACAGGTAGCACTGTCTGCTCTGAAGGCCTTGTTTTCACTCCAGATTTTTCAATCTCCCACCCAAATGGCTGATTCACAGGCAGAGTAGTTTAATGTACAAACATTGTCGACAAATGGAAATGTAATGAAGAAAAGGATGGGCAAGATATCATTCAAATATATGATGCCTGGTTAAACAGGATGGCATTGCACATTTCACGTATATTATGGCTGGCTAAAAGACATGAGACTGCATAATTCCCATATATGATATAGAAAGTAAACAGGTGCCATTACAGAACATGTCTAAACTAAGCAGATGACATATATGATGTCAAAAGTAGGCACTGCAAGGCAACATATGCATGATATGACTAACATCATCATGCCAAGGTAGAGCAAACACCTTGGGGGTAAATAGGAGTGGTCAGCGGCGTCTGAATCCGCCTCAGAACAGATATCTTCCTCTGGATTACAATATGGAGAGGGGTGGGGAGGGTTTGCCATTGGACCCACCATGGAGCAATGCCTGCATGACATTGCATTGCCGCGCAAAACTCTTCTATTTTTCTCTACATGTTCAGCATGACTGTGTACAATATCTGACATGCATACGGAAAAAATATGGTGAAGTTATGTAAGGAGAGCATGCAGAAATTTAGAGTGATGGTAACAACCAGTGGATGGATCCAAAAATAATGATGGCAGGCTAATGATTGCTTTAATTTAATAAAAAGACAGATGATGATTGCTTTACTATTTGTTTCCCACCCAAGATGAACAACATAGGCATACCTTAGGTGAACCAGATATTAGACAGAGATACTATTCATTGCTTCCTCGATATGTGCCCCACAACTAATTTAGAACTCAAGTTTGAACATTAATTTGGATCTGACTTGGAGTCCAAGAGGTGAACAGGACGATAAAGTAGCAGGTAATTTTAAGAAATGCATAACATAAGCAGAAACAAAAGAGTTCAACCTCTCTTGTGGACCCGTGTACTCCTCAGGTTCATCTGCTGAGTCGATGATGGTGATGCCATTGCGGTGGGTGCCGGCGGCAGGGAAGGAGATCTGAGGCGGCAAGAGACGGTCAGGAGTCGTGATGTCTGGTTTGGTGGATATTTCTGTCGATGGAGCAGCTCAGTTGAGGTGGACGACGTCATGGCAGGAGCAGGACAAACTACACAAAGTTCCCTTCGACACCTACCTGTAAATGAAGTAATTCTGTAAGGGATCATTTGGCTTGCATGATTCTAAAAACGCAGGGATAGGAAAAACACCGGAATAGGATAGGAATGCACATGGTAGACAGAGCATTTGTAAACACGGGATTTCTGTCAACTTGAGTGTTTTGTTTACAAGAATTGGAAGAGCAGAGGAATGCAAAGAAACATGGCCAAAATAAAGTGAAACCATATGAAAGCGTGTACAGTTGGAATGTTATTTTGCCACTAATGCACCTGGTCTTGTTTCCATGCATAGGATTTTGAAAAGTAGGTCCAGCTGGATGTTTTGCTTCATTCCTTTCAACAAAATGCATGAATAATTGAATAGTAGAGTGCCATTGGAAAATTCCCTATTGCTATGTTTTTCCGTTGAACCAAAATAGCCCTAATGGATCGACATGAATGTATAGTAATAAGTGATGCAACAAGAGTACAACCTCTTTGACGTAGCCGTGTCGACCTCAGCATCATTGGGTTGGTCGCTGAAGCAGTTGAGGCAGAGGTGGCTGTCGGAGGTGTGGAGGAAGATCTGAGGAATCTGTAGACGGTGTTCAGGGCACTGCTCTGTTGTGATGCATCGTTCTATCGTTGGAGCAGCCCCGGTGAGCCGTAAGACGTCAAGGCTGAAGCAGCACAAGACAGACATAGTCAATCTCAAGTGGGATTCTAATAGCATCTCCAATAGATGATGTAAAATAGATGTAAAATTTACATCACCAAAAACTACCTGACTACAACAGATGAGGTAAAAACTGTTGACTCTGAACTTAACTGTCGAAACTGAAATTTACTGTGGAATCTGAATGTTACTGTCGAAACTGAACGCAATGGTAGTAGAGAGGCACTTGACATGTAGTTTAGGGAGGGCCTGCAGTTCATCTTCAACCTACACCCCCCTAAGCCGCCAGCCACCACCGGCCGAACCGCCGGCCCCAGCGCCGCCTCGCCGCCCCGAAACAACTCCCCACCATCGGTCCGCCACTGCCCCGGCCAGCCCTATAGGCCCCCGCCCCCACCCTGAACCCTAAGATAGATAGTGGGGTACCTCTCCGGCGAGCCCTCGTCCCTGCTGTGGGTGGTTCTTCCTTAACTCCGGCGAGCCCTCCACCCCCTGAAAATCGACTGGCCCAAAAGTCGATTCAGTCGACTAAAGTGTAGCTAAATCGGAGCAGAGCAGCAGCATGAGCGAGGGGGAGAGTAGCAGCAGCAGCGCGAGCGAGCGAGAGTCGGAGCAGCAGCAGCTGGGCGAGCGAGCGATCGAGCGAGAGCCGGAGCAACAGCAGCAACGCGACCGAGTGAGAGCCGGAGCAGCAGCAGCAGACCCGGCTGGTATGGACGCCTCCGTTGAAGGGGCCTCGCACTGGGGGGAGAGCCGCCATGGAGATGTCACCCGTGGCGTCGGCTTCAAGGTAGCCGCTCCATGGGGGTGCGGGATGGATCACCTACGATGCCGGGAGGTCGAGTTAAGGAGAAGGTGCAATGCGATGAGTGTACAACCTCTTTGGTGGCGCCGAGTAGGCCTCGGCTTCTTCCGAGGAGTCGGTGAGGATGTTGCGGTTCCGGTGGAGCAGGTTAAGGCGACGATGTGGGGATGGAGCAGCCACGATAGACGAGGCGACCGTCGGAGTAGCTCCTTGGAGGTGGAGGACGGGGCGGCTGAACCGGCGGGACGACGAGATGGATGACGGATCCTCATCCGGGGAGGTGGACGAGGGACGTCGAGCTGTTGCGGTGGACGACGACGTCAGGGAAGAGACTCCGGCTGGGCAGCGGTGAGGTGGCGGACGGAGAAGGGTAGGGTTTCGCGGCTGGAGCGGAGAGGTTATGGCGGCCTGGGATTTCGAATGGAAAAAAGGAGGCGATGGGAGGGGGTGAACCATGACTTAGGGACGCGCTTGTCCAAAATGTAGGGTGTGTTACAAAAGTACCCCCCATCGATTTGAACTAGCGGCCCTTTCGGCTCAGGGTTAGAAGGGGTATTTCGCGTGTCAGGATTTGGCAGCTGGAGGAAGTTTTCGTGTGCGTTGTAATTTCGGGATAGCAAGGCACGGGTTGTGAAGGCGCCAGTTTTGGGAACACGATATCTGAATTTTCGGGATATAACAAGGCGCGGGTTGAATTTTAGGGACAAGCCTAACGTGTAATATTGTACTTGTACGTACCAAATCAATTCGCACTTCCCTCAACCAAAAAGAAAACGAAAAAAATAAAAATATTCACACCACACAAAGAGAGTCTTGCCCCGTTTTACTATAAAAATGCTATTCAAAGCTACTCCCTCCTTCCATCTATATAGGGCCTAATGCGTTTTTCGATGCTAACTTTGACCAAATATTAGAGCAATAATATATGACATGCAACTTACACAAAGCACACCGTTAAATTCGTCTGTGAAAGGTTCTTTCAATGATATAATTTTCACATTGTGCTTGTCATGTACTATTAATCTTGTCAATAGTCAAAGGCGGTCTTAAAAAACGCATTACGCCCTATATAGATGGAAGGAGGGAGTATGAATCCATGTTATGTCCAATTAAATTTTTTCGCTTGCTGTATAATGCATGTAACCTACTCATACCAACATTTTAGTGCATTCCAAATGTCTATACTACTGCTGCAATTCGAACTAAATTTGAATTTGTTTCTCTATTTCAATAAGAATCAACAATCGTGATTGTTGCCAACTTCAACCATCATTCGTGTATTACCTTAATAACACACCACATGATTACTATAGAGATAGATATGAACTATGTGTACTACATGAACTCGAATTCTATTTTTTTAATACACTTGATGTTGATTCCAAATAATAGTACATTTGATGTACTAACTATATATTCATAATCTAAACCATGTTCCATACATGTACACCGTGTTTATCACACATAGTATAGTGCCCCACCCCTACATTATGACAAGTATTTAGACCTGAGCTGCAAAAGCCACACATTAGCCCAAATTATGATCAATGTTCTATATATTATACGTAGTACTAGCAAGATGCCCATGCGTTCCACAGAACATCAACATGATCAAGGGGAGGCCTAATTTGCAAATATGGAGAGGGGTGTGGGTATCTTTTTTCAAAATTGCCATAGTTTCCTTCCTATCCGTCAGATATAAATCGGACGGCCTATATTGCAGGATGGCAGGCACACCATCATCAACAACTCTGTTTGTTATAAGAGTAGAGATAAAATATATTATATGTAGTATAACATGTTCATAACCACACCATGTATATCACCGTAATATATATTCACACATGTGTTGGTTTAAAACACTATGATAAATTCTTCAAATATCTGAATTTGCTTTTTATAATGAAGTATGATCTCTATTCGTCTTTTACACCCACACAATCCTCTTATCTTTGTAGCTAGCTAGCGCTAACTTTCTCTCGTGCATGCACACGCCCGCATCCCTCTCACCCTCCATCGGCATTCTCTAGCTCCATCGCGCAAATTCTTCTTTTCACTTTAGGTCGTTCACCCACGGTGTGTGTAGGCCCCCCAGCTCCTTCTTTACGGCACACATCGATCGATATGACTCTCTAGCCAGGTGTGCCTAGCACAAAACACAAGCTTCCCCTCTTCTCTTATCACCGTCCATGCCTCACTCCCACCACTCTTTTCATCGATCTCGTACTCGCACACTCCTCCCCCTCGATATAGTATGACTCTCGCACCACCTCCTAGATGCATCCCTCTCTCTCTATCCTTCTCCTCGTGCCTCATTTGCTTCTAACACACACGTGCATGTATACCGATCGATCTCCCAACATATACCTAGGTTGACTTTAACTATTCCCCCCCATCGATCGACGTACCTCACAAGTTATGTCTCTCCTTTCTCTGACAAAGGAAGATTGATCTTCCTATGTATTTATGTCTGCTTACCACAGCCATATCGCCCCCCTCATCATTCGTGCATGCCTCCTGACCCGTCTCTCACACGCATGTGCACAGACAGGCAGCCATCCCCTCTCTTATTAATATTCTAGGCATGCCCTCCGGTTGTCTAGCAAGCCTATCCCACCATTTCTTAGAAGCAACTCCACTACCACCCCCTCCAACACTCTAGCTCTGTCTCTCTCCCAACCTTATTCCTCTCCTACACATATGCATGGATGTTGATCGATCTCCCTTAATACATGAGGTAGATCGATCTCACTTAATACATGAGGTAGGCCTCTCTCCTCCTCCACACATATACGAGCCATTGTACCTCTATAGTTAATTAGGCCCCCCCCCCCCCCCCCCCACCACACACCGATAGTCGAGCGCTGTAGGTAGGTATCCATGCCACAGAGACAAACTGCACCTATCCCCTCTCACGTTCCAGTAGGCCAGCCACTCTATATCTTTAACATGGGCACACACAAATTCGATGGCACTCTTTATCGATCGCGCACGCACACACACACATCATCCCTCTCTTCGATTCTATGGACACCTCAAGCCGATGATACCTCCACTCTCTTCTCGTGGATCGCCCCCTCTATATATATGATATATCCAGGACTCTATTTCTCACACATTGCATATGTTACATTTTTTGATTGACCCCCCCCCCCCCCCCCCCCCCCCCAACCCCCCCCCCCCCCCCCCCCTATACTATCTCTCTACGTTTGTATCTCTCTCACACAACCCCACGTAGGTGGTGCACGTATACAAGAAGAGAATAGGTGCACTGTGCATGTACTCACGCTTCGTGCCCAGCCACACCCGTGTGGGTACACGGTGGAGCTCATTTCTGTACGAAATGGTAGCCCACATGCTAATTTGAACGTGTGTAGCGGTTGTTTACCTACGGAGGTCGTGTACCACGCGTGCACGAAACAAAGTCCGACTTGATGCGTTGGCGCATTATTTTTAAATAAAGTTATATCGCTCAATGGCACGTACACAGAATATAAAATGATTTTTATGGAGAAAAAGGTAGTCCGCTCCACTATATACAATGGAGCCTGCCTTCCTGGTTTGTCTCTCTTCAAAGTATCTCACACAAGGCTGCGGTGGCCTCTCTCTCTCACCGTTGGTCACAGATCCGGCCGCATCCCGTCCGCCGGCGGAAAGGGAGGACGTGCATCGTTTCTCCGTTCGACGGCGCCGAGGCAGCACGTCCCGATCTGCGGTACACGCCATTCTCTCTGACCAAGCTCCGGCGTGGTAGGGCCTACGCCACCTGCTCGCTGCCGCAGTATGGGAAGATACCGCCCGCCGCCACTCACCTAGTTAAATCCCGACGAACTCTAGGTATCCCCTCCGGCCTTGCTCCACTGCCCGTCTTCCCACGTCGCTGCATGTGGATCTTCCATAGTTCTTTGCCCAAAACCTAGCTTGTCCGGTGTACTTTCCATATTGCAATCTCGTCCTCACACCGTTTTAGACAAACACAACCGTGTTGTTATCTTCCCCTAGGACAAGGAATATGCTTCTTTTTTGTCGTCGCATGTGTCATCAACTGTTATTGGCCAGTAATTGTTTCCTTTCTATCTCTTTTTTGCAAACAGGGCTATCCATTTCACCTCGTTGCTATTGCGACCTTTTGGTGAACTGCACAAATCACTTTTTTCTTAAGAGTGTTTTGTGCAGTTCTACCAAAATGTCACGCGGGCAACGTCTCTACATTTTAGTGCGACTGCACAAAGGGAGATTGGTTTTGCTCTATCCTCCTCATCCAACTCCGAGCCTAATCTTCTCCAACTAGTTAGTCTTAAGAGAGACTAAAAAGGTGACCCGCTTCTATTCGTGTGTTTATTGTTTCATCAGCGGTCCTCTATTATCGTAATCACACTTAACATCTTTGGAATAGGGACGCTCAGCTCTATTTTAGTGGAACTGCACAAAATGATTGGAATGTTGCATGCTCCAAACAGCTACTTTTTTTCCAACATGCCTTGTTGATTTAGACAGAGCTGGGGGGACGTTGCTGCCAATGAAAGCATGGATCAATTTTAATTTAACACCTTCTCACAACTTTGTCTTCACTTGTGATGTAAATATTAGCTCTGATTAGCAAGGAAGTTAGTTTTTTATTGTTTCCGAAAGAGCATCGATGGCAAGACACACGAAACAAAAGCTGAAAGCTCACACCATTGTACAATTTCATGTTGCTGGAAAATTATTTGTATAGTACGTCAATTATGTAAACAAATGTTGGAAGCTTGATAGCATTGCTAGAAGCCTCTTCGGCATCCGGGTCCATCTGCCATGCACAAAATTATACTCCTTCGTTCCTAAATATTTGTCTTTTTACAAATTTCAAATGGGCATATTTTAGAGTGTAGATTCACTCATTTTGCTTCGTATGTGTACTCCCTCCGTTTCTAAATATTTGTCTTTCTAGAGATTTCAAGAGGTGACTACATACGGAGCAAAATGAGTGAATCTACACTCTAAAATATGTCTATATACATCCATATGTAGTAGTCCATTTGAATCTCTAAAAAGACAAATATTTGAGTACTCACTCATTGAAATCTCTAGAAAGACAAATACTCTGGAGTATATTTAAGAACCGAGGGGGTAGTGCACAGCCGCATGGGAGACTCAGACCAGTCATTGCGCCACATTAATAGTGAGTAATGAGCAGTCAAATCATAAGCCCCACCTTTCCCACTGTAAGTTTCTCGGAATAAGCAACCATCAATACGCTCTTCTTTGAATCCGCTCATACTACTCCATCTGTCACTGTTTATAGAGCGCGCTTTAGAAAAAGAGAAAATCTCTGGGACCAAGGCGACTAGCGATCGACCTAAAAATAGCATTGGTAGTTATAGCACGGCGTCTATTACTAGAGAAAATAATGCGTACACACATGCATGCAGTGCTTCCACCCCGGGTACACACATGCATGCACTTACTCCACTCCGTAGTACTATATCGAGAGAAAATTGCGGTTACCACGCCCTAATTAATTGAGCATTAAACCAAATGCGCCTAAAGTCTCTCTGGTGGTGGAAATGCATTGAGAGAAATGCATCATAATGAAGCGTGCCCTGTAAACTGTGACGAAAGGAGTAGTATGAAGGTGCAAAACCAAGTACGCGTATGGCCAGTCGGTCAATGCACCTCCTCTTGGCATATCACTGACATGTGGGACCGGAATGTGAGCAAACCGATCTCAATTGACGGCAAAATGGCCAACCCACCATTCCTTGAGACTAGCCACAATGGAGAGTAACATACACATATCCCTAGACTATATTACTACCTTCATAGTGGGCAGTAACATAAGTATGATAATGTGTAAACCTTCATTTATTAGGTTACAGACTCATATTGCTTTGGGGCATGTGACGTTACAGTAAGTAGCTAAGTTGATGTAACTATCTCTCTCCTCATTAACTCATTGACACATAAGCAAATTTGCTGAGTTTGACTCGACGTTACTGTTGAAGTTACTCCCACTGTGGCTAGCCTGAGAGAGACGAGGAGTGAGAACACACAGACGGGCTCACACAGAGGCCAAGATATATTTGAGCATGGCTGATCGATATCATCATTACATGTTGGGCTGTCGTTTTCCGCCCTTCTCCGGAATAAATGTGTACTTTATCAGAGATTAAAAAAATAAGACTACAGAGGCTCCACCATGTGGTTCTAGTAGTAGTACTACTCATACTACTAAACCTTGCGCTTGGCTCTTCGCCTCTTCGTGAAGTCGAACAATGATGGTACTCCGCATGTTTGGTACTACAGTGTATGCCTCTGGCAATCTGACACCGAATGAACTGATGCATGTCCACCACCTGGGCAAGGGTACGTTGCATTAGTCAAAAGGCGTAAACGAGCTTCACCTTGTCCTGCAAGCTTCTCCTTGTTCTACGAGTTGACGGGACACACCAACAAGTAGTGCTAGTCCATACTCCCTCCTTTCCGGTTAATATGGCTTAATCTTTTTTGCGGGTAAATGAGAGAGCTTTATTCATATATAAGCATTCTTAGGACGATCAACCAAGACACTGGTCACTAGGAAGCGAGGTACCCCGCAAAAAAAGAAGTAGGAAGCGAGATGTTTCATCAAGCCAGCTCTTGGCCACATTCAAAGTGCAGCAAGCACGGTTCGCACAAAGATGCGCTGCAAGGTTTTCTGACCTGTTTACATGCTGAATAAAAAAAAGAGGAAATATTACCGAGCGCTCCTATTTGTAACAGGATATGAGCCAGAATTAAGCGAGAATTGTGGCGAGTGTTCCATGCAATCAACTTCCATTATCACATGCGAGAACCCTCGAAGAGAACCAAATGTGTTGAAGATTGCTTTATCACATTTTTAAAATATAATAAGAGTGCAGACGCTCCTCCATCTGGTTCCTAGTACTAGTATAGTACACACCCCTATAGACTATAGTAGTAGTACTAGTACTAGTAAACTTTGCGCTTGGTTGTTCGCTTCTTCGGGAAGTGCAACAATAATAGTACTAGTATAGTGTATGTCTGGCAATCTGACACCGAATTAACTGTTGCATGCCCACCGCCTGAGTGAAGGAGAGCTTGCATTAGTCAAAAGTTTCTCCTTGTCCTGCGAGCCACCGCGCGCAAGCTTCTCCCGTCCTGCAAGCTTCTCCTCGTTCGGCAAGTTGACGGGACACAGCAAAGTAATGCTAGTCCATACTGCCACCTCTCCGGTTAATATGGCTTAATTTCAAACGAGATAAATACACTGTCTGTCACTGTATATTTGTAAAAATACGGTCAGTGGACTTCATAATACGCTCATTGCGCTCAATATATACATTTTCCGGTGTTTATACGGTCACTAGCTCACCCTGGCTCAGTATGTGTCTGCATGCACGTGTAGGTTGAGCACTCGAGCGTGACTGTGTGTGTTCCATCGTGTGCTTGGACATGCATGCATTAGGGCGTCACGCGCGTTTTTGCGTCCATGTGTACGTCTGACTGTTGCATACACGTAGGGGGAGTGCGTGTAGGGGCCACTAAAGGAGCGGTCAAATCACACAGTAAGTTATTCGGAAAAAGCAACCATCATTTCACTCTTCAATGACACGTACGCAATATAAAATGGTTGATATGGAGAGAAAAAGGAAACCACTATATATACACTAGCAGGAGCCTAAGGTACAAGCCTGCTTGCTTGGGTTGCTCTCTTCACAAGCATAGAACGACGGTGGCCACACTGCTGGTCACATATCCGGCCTGATCCCGCGGCTGGGGGAAGGGAACAATGTTCTGCATAGACGCGATCGACATCGGCGAGGGAGAAAATCCACAGTCGGTGCGTCCCAATCGGCAGTCACCGTGGTATGGGCCGATGCCGCGTCCCAACCGCCCTTCTAGCTACAGCCCGGCGTCCCAGGTAGTCCATCTTCCTTTTGGAGCCGGCTTGCTCCACTGCCGCAGCTCCCCACGTAGCTCCATCTCCATGTCAATCTTTCTCTACTTCTACCGGCTTCTACTTGTGATGAGTTTATGTCTCATGAACTAGTGCCGGTACTATTATTCTAATCACACTTCTTCAATATCTTTGCCATCAGGGATGCTCAGCTCAATTTTAGTGGAACTGCACAAAAGCATCGTATGATCCGAGGGTGCCAGCCGTCTTTCCTTCGGCAGGTTCTACCTGGCCAGGAAATTAAATCTTGTTTAGGGTTTAGGGTTTAAGTCGTAGTGACCCCATCAGTAGTTTTTCTTTCGTACACGCTCTCACAACTTTTGTCTTTAGTTGTGAAGTAAATATTGGCTATGATCTGTGAATCATTGAGATGCATCAGCATGCGTGTTAGTTTTCCTTTGTATTTGATGGAATGTTGTAACGGGGCAACCTTGGAGTAGGAATGAAAATGGAGTGGAAAGTTTCCGTTTTTCCGAAGAAAAAATGGAAACGGAGAGAAACCAACACTTCGTTTCGTTGGATCGCGCCATCGAGCAAAACCAACGTTTAAATCACGTCTGTCGTGTTTGTGTCTCACCCTCCTCCATGGCTCGACCCCACACGGTCTCTCGGCATGCCACTCACCGCAAACCGAGTATACGATAACTTTCCCGCCTGCTTGTCGATGGATCGCGCCATGGAGTACTAGTACTACTGGAAGAGATTGACGAGTTGGGGGAGGACAACTAGTTGTAGCACAGACTCCCAAGAACCTTTTACATGCATGTTGTGGCCGGCTATTGCGATCTTTGAATGCGGAGCAGTCGCGTGCACCAGGAAGCGGCATGGGCGACGCTCTCTGGCCGGCGCGCTACTTCAATGCTGGCGCCAGTGAGAGGTCGCGTCCGCTCTGGCCGGGCATGAATGCGGCACTGACCATTTCAAGCGGGAAGCACGCGCGGGTAATGAAGAGGGTTCGGGTTGGTCAGGAGCGGTTGTGGCAGCGGTCCGGACGCCCGCAAACAAGAGATGTTGTACGTTAATATTGCCGAGTATATAATTAACAACGTAAATAATATGCCAGTTGGACAAATATGATTGGAGATGGAGATGGAAATGGAATTTTACGTAAACACGGATATGCATGTCTATGTCTATGTGTGTATGTGCGACGACTCTGGCGACCTGGAAGCGGGGGCGTGTTTTTGATCAAGTTTTCTTTCTTGGTACGTTAAAAAATTGTCCGCCAGTTTTCGTTTTTTTCGAGAACGCGCATATTCTATTTAAAACCACTACTATGGAGAGATTGTTTTACTCCATTATAGCCTCTTGTTTGATAGATTTTCTCGCGTCTCGCTCTCTCACCCTCTCCATATCAAAACAAGATGACAGTGTCCACACTATCTCTCTCCTCACCGGTGGTCATAGATCCGGCCGAATCCCGTCCGCTGCGGGAGGTGAGGAGGTGCAGCGTTAACATTGTCGCCGTCAGCGATGGAGGAAGCCGATGTGCACCGTCCTCTTGGAGCCGGTGTTGGCGTGGACGAAGGTCCTCCGCGCCCTTGTTCGCTGCCGTCGTGTGGGTAGATCCCGCCCGCCCGCCTAAGCGACATCTCGCCCACCTGAGGTATAATTTCTTGTACTGGTCCAGCTCCCCAGGTCGCTGCATGCGGGTTTTCTTCTATGCGACTAATCCCCAGCTCCCCATGTATAGTAGCTAGGGTTGATCGGTTGGTCCAACATCACCTACTATTATAGAGGAAATGCCACTCGAAAAGTTGTCCTGATTTATGCCTCGGTGGAGGTATACATGTTGTTTCAACAAAAAGTACATGGTGGTTGTGCGGTCATTGTCCATATGCTCCAATTGCTGCTGCTAATCTAATACTATCACTGGTTAAATGAAGAAATGCTTTTTTTCTCGGGTATCCTGGTTTAGTTCCCATCAAGATAATCATGATGTTTTTGTTTGTTGGTGTAATTTTCATAATTCTTATTGACAATTGAGATGTCGTTGTTAATCTTGTAAAACAAAGTAACAACATTATATCCTTTTTTTATATTTTTGGAAACAGTGATGCGTATCTCCATACCCGGGCATGTCTTCCTCAATTTTAGTGGAACTGCACAAAATTCGATGGCCATTGTTGTTCCGCCTCACTATCCTCTGCCACATGGTTCTTCCTTCCTCGAGCTTGACTACTGAGAAGAAACAGACCACAGTGAGGATTTGTCCAACTTCATAGGTGCCTCACCCAAACTTGATGCCAAATGGATGATGCATCACCACGATGTCCTATCGATGCTCATGGTTGCGCCTCATGGTTGCATCGACTAGTGAAGCTGATCGATTTCCAATGAAAAACAAGTTGTCTTCCATCCATGCTCTTTGCTTGTTACCCACAAAGATGATATCCTTCATCAGTTCACCTTGGTTGTGTTGGAGACGCAGTCGTCTTTCATGTTGGTGCAATTTTATCACACAATTTGTCGGTGTACAAAAAGAGGGGTAGACTTTTTGTACCCCTATAACTGTGCACGGGCAGTCTGAGCCGCGGATACCACCACACCAAGCAAGGCAAGGGAGGTGAGCCAGGGTAAGACCGAAGCTCAAGAGAACTAGAACAACGCCAAGGCCAAGACCACGAAGAGCAAAGGGGACGAAGCGGAATCCCTCGGCAAGATCCTTGCCGGGCGACAGTTCTAGCAGCTCCGGCAAGACCCTTTCCGCGGCAACTCGTCCCGCGCCTACGGAGCAAATCACCCTTGAGTCCACTACCCCCAAAGGGCAAGGATTCGGGAGACATCTCCATGGCGGCATGCAGATCTTTGTGAAGACATTCAAGATCAGATACGCACTAAGGACACGACAACCCTTGGCGGGATCCCAGCCGAGGAAGACCACAAGGCCCCCGGCAAGCGCCTTGCCGGGGATGACAGCAGGCGCCTCGGCAAGACCCTTGCCAGGGCCCCGGCAAGGCCCTTGCCGAGGACACCCGCAGGGCCACCATCAGGCCCACGCCGACTAAACCTCCATCACCGCATACATGCAGCTGTCGACCCAACCAGCTGGGCAGGCACCCGTGTGGCGGCATGCAGATCTTCGTGAAGACCCACCACTGCGCCACCTCAGCTGCCTGCCTACCTACATGGCATTGCAGGCGTCGCTGGCCAGGGCGCGTGTCGACACAAGAAGGAGCAGCGATGGACGAGACAGGTTTCTCCCCCGTCCCCGATAAAGCAAGGACACCTAAGAAAGACGCATTAAATGTGCCTTGTCATGTGATGCGAGGGATAACCTCGTAGCACTGTACCCTTTCCACCTCCTGTGTGCCACTGTGGCAACCCCTTTTTTCTATAAAAGGAGGCCCGAGGCGACCAGAGGAAGGATTCGGCTTTTTGGAGCTCCTCACGCCCCATAGCTAGCTCAAGAACACAGATATACAATCCACCAAAGCAGGAGTAGGGTTTTACGCATCCTCGTGGCCTGAACCTGAATAAACGAACCGTGTGCTATCTGTTTGATCCACTCTTCTCACGACCCCGCGCCCCGCTAACCACAGTAGGGATTCTTGTGATCCCATAGGTGTCGTTCCCACCGACACAATTGGTTATGAACCAAATGTTTCCTTGAAGAAGGATCAACGTTGGTACTAAGAGCATAAGTTTTGTATTGATTTCTAAGCCTTCTCACAACTTTGTCTCCATCTCCCCTGTAATTTTATTTGTCTAGCTATTAACTTTGATTAAGAAATGGTGTGGACTAAAAACCCGGATGGATGTAGTAGCCCTCCATTTTTATTTACTCCGCATATTAGATTTGACTGGAGTCAAACTTTGTAAAGTTTGACCAAGTTTAGGCCGAACACAACAAACCATAATTATTAGAGAGGGCAAACTGTACATACTCTCAAACCTTTCTGATAATTGAAATTAAAATTCTTTATTTGTACACACTCTCACACGTCTCCGATAATTTGGCGCATGTGTTGTTGTTCACTTAGAGGGAGGGTAGTGTATCGCACGTGAAGGACAGGAAGTGCGACCAGGATGCGTGGACAGTAGTTTTCTTCACTAGTACGTTAAATAAAGAGTTTCGTTTCGTACTTACACAATTCAAAACGATTGTTATGGAGAGAATAAAAAAATCACTCCACTATATATTAGTCGTATACACGAGTACTATATGGACGCAGCTTCATTGACTTTAGTGCACTTGCCTTTGGGTTTATGACAGGTGGGCCCAAAATGTGGCTGGCCCACCTGTCATACAGCCAAAAGCAGGTGCAGTTAAGGCACCGGAGCTCAGACCGTACTATAGTATATATATAAGCTAGAGCCTCAGCGCTTGTTCGCTAGGGTTTGCACTCTCCACACTCTCGCCGCACTACATATATATACACGCTGGAGGCTCGGCGTTCCTTTGCTAGGGTTTGCTATATTCACTGTCTCTCACCCTCTTCACCAGATCTAAACAAGACCGTGTTGTGTCCTCTGTCTCTCTCACCCCCCTCACAGCTGGCGAACGAGGCGTCCGGATCCCGTCGCACCGGGAAGGGGAGGAGGTGCAGCGTTCACTCTATCGCCTTCGGCGAGGGAGGCAATCCACTGCCAGCTGCGCTTTTCTCTTTCACCCAGCGCCTGTGCGGGAGGGCCACCGACCCCTTCTTCCTCATTGTTGTACGTAGTGTGGGCAGATCCGACCTCCTGCCGCACGCCTTGCCACATCCCGACGACACTAAGGTATAAGTTTCTTTGAAACCGTCATTGGTCTAGCTGCATGCTGATCTTTTTCGATTCTATAGTCGAATCTAGGTCTTGGTTCAAATAGGAAAGAAGGGTGTGGTGGGGTGGAGCATGAATCTAGGACGTGGTTCAATGAGGAAAGGAGGGAGGGAAAGTAGTATAGACTAGCTATCCAGCCGCTTTGTTGGTCGAAAAGGGAAAAAGGGGGTAACCTAGTACACACATCTGTAAGGAACCGAACTCTTTGTTGAAAAGGGAAAGAAACTGAGGGGTCGGGTAGTTTGTGCAGGACTAGATTTGATGCCCTCACATCAGAAAAAGTTTCAAAGAGAACAAATATGGGACCAACGCAGATATGCTGCTTGGCTACATACTCTGCATCACCCATTTATACGTGTGGACGCACATGGTGCTGGCATGTCCCATGTCCCATCCACATGATCGTGCAGTGTGTTTTGAGATGTTGTGCTACCTGTATTGGTACTGTTTTAAATAAATGTTGAATTGAAGCTATTGTATTTTAAGCAATTCCACTCTCAGAATTAACTAATGGACTATTTTAAGAGAATTTCTCTGTTAATATGAATCAATGCAACCGTTTTAGAAATGCTACTGTCCTATACTTTGTTTCCATCAAGATAAGGTAGATGCTTCTTTTTGTGGCTGCGTGTTTCATCCTCCTTTATTGGCAATAATTGTTTCCTTTTTTGCCCCTGTTAAATCAGGGATGTCTATTCAACTTGTTGCTATAGCAAACTTAAATGTCACACCGGCGACTTTACTTGATTTCAGAGTAACTGTACAAAACGAGATTGGATTTCCTATTCGTGTTGGCAGATTCGTACGTGATCTTGTGTGCGCCATGACAGGTTGGTACTTGCCTTCATCCACATGATCGGGCAGTGTGTTTTGAGATGCTGTGCCACTTGTATTGGTACCGTTTTAAATAAATGTTGAATTGAAGCTATTGTATTGTTTTCTTTTCCCATTAAGTAGTGAACAAAAATGGGACCAACCCAGACATTATGCTTGTTGCTTTGTTACAACAAACTCTGCATCACCCCCTTTTTAAGTAGATGGAAGCACATGTTGTTGTTGCGCTCACTCTCCCCTGGAACTGTTTATGCTTTCTGTTAATCTAATGCCGCTGGTAAAATTAAGCAATGCCACTCTTAGAATTAACTACTGAATCTTATTTCAAACCTGCAACACTTGTTAGGGATTGGCGGGATTACCATTTTTGTGGCCGCATGTTTCATCCTCCTTTATTGGCCAGTAATTGATTCCTTTTTTGCCTCTGTTAAAACAAGGATATCTATTCAACTTGTTGCTATTGCGACATTTTGCTTCACTTAATTTTGGTGGAACTGCACAAAATGAGACCGGATTTCCATATATGTGTTGAGATCTCTCTCATGTCTTCCTCACGAGTTGTTTCAAATCTTGGTCTTGAAAGGTCAGTACCGACTTTCCTCAGAATTAACTACTGAATCTTAGTTCAAAACTGAAACACTTGTTAGGTATCGGCGGGAGTACCATTTTTGTTAGGGATCGGCCGGAGTACATGTTTAAAAATGTATTGTTCAGATAATGTCTCTGTTATTATATATCAGTTACAGTGTTTTACAAATGGTACTATCCTGCTTTGTAGTTCTTTCTACATGTTTAACCAAGGTATTGTTAAGATAATGTCTCTGTTAAAATGAATCAGTCGCATTGTTTTAGGAATGATACTTTTCTGCTTTGTCGTTCTTTATACATGTTGAAACAAGGCATTGTTAAGATAATGTCTCGGTTAATATGAATGAATCACACTGATTGAGAATTGCTACTCTCCTGCTTTGTTTCCCATTAAGATAAGGTAGATCAGTAGATGTTTTTCTTTTGGGAGTACAAGTCACCAACCATTATTTCTCAGTAATTGTTTCCCTTATACCTTTTGTTGCTTATAGGGATATCAAAATTAAATCTCGGTTTTATTCCGACTTTGATTTTAGTTGAACTGCACAAAAGGAGCCAATGTGTCTAAGGAAAACTGCTGCATTAGTGGGTCCAGTTGGTCTTACCACTTTGCAGAAAGAAGCAGTCACTGTTTGCGCTACATTACACAATGAATGATCGAGAAGCTTTACAGAGTATTAGTAGACGCTGGTGACATGACTAGTCTGCGGAGAGCATAGGAAACTCTACAACACGTGGAGTGCACTGGGCAAAAAGTGCCCAAACAAGTACAGGAAGCTGAAGGAAATATGCCCTAGAGGCAATAATAAAGTTATTATTTATTTCCTTATATCATGATAAATGTTTATTATTCATGCTAGAATTGTATTAACCGGAAACATAATACATGTGTGAATACATAGACAAACATAGTGTCACTAGTATGCCTCTACTTGACTAGCTCGTTGATCGAAGATGGTTATGTTTCCTAACCATAGACATGAGTTGTCATTTGATTAACGGGATCACATCATTAGGAGAATGATGTGATTGACTTGACCCATTTCGTTAGCTTAGCACTTGATTGTTTAGTTTGTTGCTATTGCTTTCTTCATGACTTATACATGTTCCTATGACTATGAGATTATGCAACTCCCGTTTACCGGAGAAACACTTTGTGTGCTACCAAATGTCACAACGTAACTGGGTGATTATAAAGGTGCTCTACAGGTGTCTCCGAAGGTACTTGTTGGGTTGGCGTATTTCGAGATTAGGATTTGTCACTCCGATTGTCGGAGAGGTATCTCTGGGCCCTCTTGGTAATGCACATGATATAAGCCATGCAAGCATTGCAACTAATAAGTTAATTGCGGGATGATGTATTACGAAACGAGTAAAGAGACTTGCTGGTAACGAGATTGAACTAGGTATTGAGATACCGACGATCAAATCTCGGGCAAGTAACATACCGATGACAAAGGGAACAACGTATGTTGTTATGCGGTCTGACCGATAAAACATCTTCGTAGAATATGTAGGAGCCAATATGAGCATCCAGGTTTCGCTATTGGTTATTGACCGGAGACGTGTCTCGGTCATGTCTACATTGTTCTCGAACCCGTAGGGTCCGCACGCTTAACGTTACGATGAAAGTTTCATTATGAGTTTATATATTTTGATGTACCGAAGGTTGTTCGGAGTCCCGGATGTGATCACGGACATAACGAGGAGTCTCGAAATAGTCGAGACATAAAGATTGATATATTGGATGACTATATTCGGACACAAGAATGGTTTCGGGAGTTATCGGATATAAAATGGAGTACCAGGGGTTACCGCCCCCCCCGGGGGGGGTTAATGGGCCTCATGGGCCCAAAGTGGAGCAAAGGAGGGGCGGCCAGGGCAGGCTGCGCACCCCCTTCCCCTCTAGTCCGAGTTGGACAAGGAGGGAGGGGCGGCGCCCCCCCCCCTTTCCTTTCTCTCCTCTCTCCCTTCCTTCCCCCTCTCCTAGTTGGACAAGGAAAGGAGGGAGTCCTACTCCCGGTAGGAGTAGGACTCCTCCCTGGCGCGCCTCCTCCTGGCCGGCCGCCCCTCCCCCTTGCTCCTTTATATACGGGGGCAGGGGGCACCTCTAGACACAACAATTGATCCTTGAGATCTATTAGCCGTGTGTGGTGCCCTCCTCCACCATAATCCTCGATAATATTGTAGTGGTGCTTAGGCGAAGCCCTGCGATGGAAGAACATCAAGATCGTCACCACGCCGTCGTGCTGACGGAACTCTTCCCCAACATTCTGCTGGATCGGAGTCCAGGGATCGTCATCGAGCTGAACGTGTGCTAGAACTCGGAGGTGTCGTAGTTTCGGTGCTTAATCGGTCGGGCCGTGAAGACGTACGACTACATCAACCGCGTTGTGCTAACGCTTCCGCTTCCGGTCTACGAGGGTACGTAGACAACACTCTCCCCTCTTGTTGCTATGCATCACCATGATCTTGCATGTGTGTAGGAATTTTTTTGAAATTACTACGTTCCCCAACAGTGGTATCAGAGCCTAGGTTTTATGTGTTGATGTTGTGCACGAGCAGAACACAAGTGAGTTGTGGGCGATATAAGTCATACTGCTTACCAGCATGTCATACTTTGGTTCGGCGGTATTGTTAGATGAAGCGGCCCGGACCGACATTACTTGTATGCTTACGCGAGACTGGTTCTACCGACGTGCTTTGCACACAGGTGGCTGGCGGGTGTCAGTTTCTCCAACTTTAGTTGAACCAAGTGTGGCTACGCCCGGTCCTTGCGAAGGTTAAAACAGCACCAACTTGACAAACTATCGTTGTGGTTTTGATGCGTAGGTAAGAACGGTTCTTGCTAAGCCCGTAGCAGCCACGTAAAACTTGCAACAACAAAGTAGAGGACGTCTAACTTGTTTTTGGAGGGCATGTTGTGATGTGATATGGTCAAGACATGATGCTAAATTTTATTGTATGAGATGATCATGTTTTGTAACCGAGTTATCGGCAATTGGCAGGAGCCATATGGTTGTCGCTTTATTGTATGCAATGCAATTGCGCTGTAATGCTTTACTTTATCACTAAGAGGTAGCGATAGTCGTGGAAGCATAAGATTGGCGAGACAACAACGATGCTACGATGGTGATCAAGGTCTTGCACCGGTGACGATGGTGATCATGACGGTGCTTCAAAGATGGAGATCACAAGCACAAGATGATGATGGCCATATCATATCACTTATATTGATTGCATGTGATGTTTATTTTTTATGCATCTTATCTTGCTTTGATTGATGGTAGCATTATAAGATGATCCCTCACTAAATTATCAAAGTATAAGTGTTCACCCTGAGTATGCACCGTTGTGAAAGTTCTTCGTGCTGAGACACCACGTGATGATCGGGTGTGATAGGCTCTACGTTCAAATACAACGGGTGCAAAACAGTTGCACACGCGGAATACTCAGGTTTAACTTGACGAGCCTGGCATATAACAGATATGGCCTTGGAACACTGAGACCGAAAGGTCGAGCGTGAATCATATAGTAGATATGATCAACATATTGATGTTCACCATTGATACTACTCCATCTCACGTGATGATCGGACATGGTTTAGTTTATTTGGATCACGTGATCACTTAGAGGATTAGAGGGATATCTTTCTAAGTGGGAGTTCTTAAGTAATATGATTAATTGAACTTAAATTTATCATGAACTTAGTACCTGATAGTATCTTGCTTGTCTATGTTTGATTGTAGATAGATGGCTCGTGCTGTTGTTCCGTTGAATTTTAATGCGTTCCTTGAGAAATCAAAGTTGAAAGATGATGGTAGCAATTACACAGACTGGGTCCGTAACTTGAGGATTATCCTCATTGCTGCACAGAAGAATTATGTCCTAGAAGCACCGCTAAGTGCCAAGCCTGCTACAGGAGCAACACCAGATGTTATGAACGTCTGGCAGAGCAAAGCTGATGACTACTCGATAGTTCAGTGTGTCATGCTTTACGGCTTAGAACCGGGTCTTCAACGACGTTTTGAACGTCATGGAGCATATGAGATGTTCCAGGAGTTGAAGTTAATATTTCAAGCAAATGCCCGGATTGAGAGATATGAAGTCTCCAATAAATTCTATAGCTGCAAGATGGAGGAGAATAGTTCTGTCAGTGAACATATACTCAAAATGTCTGGGTATCATAATCACTTGACTCAACTGGGGGTTAATCTTCCTGTTGATAGTGTCATTGACAAAGTTCTTCAATCACTGCCACCAAGCTACAAAAGCTTCGTGATGAACTATAATATGCAAGGGATGAATAAGACTATTCCTGAGCTCTTCGCAATGCTAAAAGCCGCGGAGGTAGAAATCAAGAAGGAGCATCAAGTGTTGATGGTCAATAAGACCACCAGTTTCAAGAAAAAGGGCAAAGGGAAGAAGAAAGGGAACTTCAAGAAGAATAGCAAACAAGTTGCTACTCAGGAGAAGAAACCCAAGTCTGGACCTAAGCTTGAGACTGAGTGCTTCTACTGCAAGCAGACTGGTCACTGGAAGCGGAACTGCCCCAAGTATTTGGCGGATAAGAAGGATGGCAAAGTGAACAAAGGTATATGTGATATACATGTTATTGATGTGTACCTTACTAATGCTTGCAGTAGCACCTGGGTATTTGATACTGGTTCTTTTGCTAACATTTGCAACTCGAAACAGGGGCTACGGATTAAGCAAAGATTGGCTAAGGACGAGGTGACGATGCGCATGGGAAATGGTTCCAAAGTCGATGTGATCGCGGTCGGCACGCTACCTCTACATCTACCTTCGGGATTAGGATTAGACCTAAATAATTGTTATTTGGTGCCAGCGTTGAGCATGAACATTATATCTGGATCTTGTTTGATGCGAGACGATTATTCGTTTAAATCAGAGAATAATGGTTGTTCTATTTATATGAGTAATATCTTTTATGGTCATGCACCCTTGAAGAGTGGTCTATTTTTTATGAATCTCGATAGTAGTGATACACATATTCATAATGTTGAAATCAAAAGATGCAGAGTTGATAATGATAGTGCAACTTATTTGTGGCATTGCCGTTTAGGTCATATCGGTGTAAAGCGCATGAAGAAACTCCATACTGATGGACTTTTGGAACCACTTGATTATGAATCACTTGCTACTTGTGAACCGTGCCTCATGGGTAAGATGACTAAAACGCCGTTCTCCGGTACTATGGAGAGAGCAACTGATTTGTTGGAAATCATACATACAGATGTATGTGGTCCAATGAATGTTGAGGCTCGTGGTGGATATCGTTATTTTCTCACCTTCACAGATGATTTAAGCAGATATGGGTATATCTACTTAATGAAACATAAGTCTGAAACATTTGAAAAGTTCGAAGAATTTCAGAGTGAAGTTGAAAATCATCGTAACAAGAAAATAAAGTTTCTACGATCTGATCGTGGAGGAGAATATTTGAGTTACGAGTTTGGTATACATTTGAAACAATGCGGAATAGTTTCGCAACTCATGCCACCCGGAACACCACAGCGTAATGGTGTGTCCGAACGTCGTAATCGTACTTTATTAGATATGGTGCGATCTATGATGTCTCTTACTGATTTAACTTTATCGTTTTGGGGTTATGCTTTAGAGACGGTTGCATTCACGTTAAATAGGACACCATCGAAATCCGTTGAGACGACGCCTTATGAACTGTGGTTTGGCAAGAAACCAAAGTTGTTGTTTCTGAAAGTTTGGGGCTGCGATGCTTATGTGAAAAAGCTTCAACCTCATAAGCTCGAACCCAAATCGGAGAAATGTGTCTTCATAGGATACCCAAAGGAGACTGTTGGGTACACCTTCTATCACAGATCCGAAGGCAAGACTTTTGTTGCTAAATTCGGAGTTTTTCTAGAGAAGGAGTTTCTCTCGAAAGAAGTGAGTGGGAGAAAAGTAGAACTTGATGAGGCAACTGTATCTGCTCCCTTATTGGAAAGTAGTACATCACAGAAACCGGTTTCTGTGACACCTACACCAATTAGTGAGGAAGCTAATGATAATGATCATGAAACTTCAGATCAAGTTACTACCGAACCTCGTAGATCAACCAGAGTAAGATCTGCACCAGAGTGGTACGGTAATCCTGTTTTGGAAGTCATGCTACTAGATCATGATGAACCTACGAACTATGAAGAAGCGATGGTGAGCCCAGATTCCGCAAAATGGCTAGAAGCCATGAAATCTGAGATGGGATCCATGTATGAGAACAAAGTGTGGACTTTGGTTGACTTGCCCGTTGATCGACAATCAATTGAGAATAAATGGATCTTCAAGAAGAAGACTGACGCTGACGGTAATGTTACTTTCTATAAAGATCGACTTGTTGCAAAAGGTTTTCGACAAGTTCAAGGGATTGACTACGATGAGACCTTCTCTCCCGTAGCGATGCTTAAGTCTGTCTGAATCATGTTAGCAATTGCCACATTTTATGATTATGAAATTTGGCAAATGGGTGTCAAAACTGCATTCCTGAATGGATTTCTGGAAGAAGAGTTGTATATGATGCAACCAGAAGGTTTTCTCGATCCAAAGGGAGCTAACAAAGTGTGCAAGATCCAGCGATCCATTTATGGACTGCTGCAAGCCTCTCGGAGTTGGAATAAACACTTTGATAGTGTGATCAAAGCATTTGGTTTTGTACAGACTTTTGGAGAAGCCTGTATTTACAAAAAAGTGAGTGGGAGCTCTGTAGCATTTCTGATATTATATGTGGATGACATATTATTGATTGGAAATGATATAGAATTTCTGGATAGCATAAAGGGATACTTGAATAAGAGTTTTTCAATGAAAGACCTCGGTGAAGCTGCTTACATATTGGGCATTAAGATCTATAGAGATAGATAAAGACGCTTAATTGGACTTTCACAAAGCACATACCTTGACAAGGTTTTGAAGAAGTTCAAAATGGATCAAGCAAAGAAAGGGTTCTTGCCTGTGTTACAAGGTGTGAAGTTGAGTAAGACTCAATGCCCGACCACCGTAGAAGATAGAGAGAAAATGAAAGATGTTCCCTATGCTTCAGCCATAGGCTCTATCATGTATGCAATGTTGTGTACCAGACCTGATGCGTGCCTTGCTATAAGTCTAGCAGGGAAGTACCAAAGTAATCCAGGAGTGGATCACTGGACAGCGGTCAAGAACATCCTGAAATACCTGAAAAGGACTAAGGATATGTTTCTCGTATATGGAGGTGACAAAGAGCTCATCGTAAATGGTTACATTGATGCAAGCTTTGACACTGATCCGGACGATTCTAAATCGCAAACCGGATACGTGTTTTTACTGAACAGTGGAGCTGTCAGTTGGTGCAGTTCTAAACAAAGCGTCGTGGCGGGATCTACATGTGAAGCAGAGTACATAGCTGCTTCGGAAGCAGCAAATGAAGGAGTCTGGATGAAGGAGTTCATATCCGATCTAGGTGTCATACCTACTGCATCGGGTCCAATGAAAATCTTTTGTGACAATATTGGTGCAATTGCCTTGGCAAAGGAATCTAGATTTCACAAGAGAACCAAGCACATCAAGAGACGCTTCAATTCCATTCGGGATTTAGTCCAAGTGGGAGACATAGAAATTTTCAAGATACATACGGATCTGAATGTTGCAGACCCGCTGACTAAGCCTCTTCCACGAGCAAAACATGATCAGCACCAAGGCTCCATGGGTGTTAGAATCATTACTATGTAATCTAGATTATTGACTCTAGTGCAAGTGGGAGACTGAAGGAAATATGCCCTAGAGGCAATAATAAATTATTATTTATTTCCTTATATCATGATAAATGTTTATTATTCATGCTAGAATTGTATTGACCGGAAACATAATACATGTGTGAATACATAGACAAACATAGTGTCACTAGTATGCCTCTACTTGACTAGCTCATTGATCGAAGATGGTTATGTTTCCTAACCATAGACATGAGTTGTCATTTGATTAACGGGATCACATCATTAGGAGAATGATGTGATTGACTTGACCCATTTCGTTAGCTT